>NW_020956138.1:21423-83563 GCF_003031625.1 Empidonax traillii | reverse complement strand
TAGTGGGGATCCACAGGGCTCCATCTTGGGCCCTGTACTCTCTAACATCTCCATCAATGATTCGGACACAGACTGGAAAGGACACTGAGATGTCTGCAGATGACACAAAACTCAGAGGAGCTGTTGACTCCCTTGAGGGCAGGGAGGCCCTGCAGAGAGACCCGGATAGATCAGAGGGCTGGGAATCACCAACCATAGGAAGTTTAACAAGGGCCAGATTCTGCCCCTGGGATGGGGCAATCCCGGATGTACCAGCAGAGTGGGAATGAGAGGTTGGAAAGCAGTGCTGGGAAAGGGCCCTGGGGGTCCTTGTCAGTGGCCAGTTGGCCCTGAGTCAGCAGTGCCCTGGCAGCCAGGAGGGCCAACCCTGTCCTGGGGGCATCAGGTCCAGCATCGCCAGCCAGGCCAGGGAGGGGATTGTCCTGCTCTACTCTGACCTGGGGTGGCCTCAGCTGCAGTACTGGGGTAGTTTTGGGCACCACAGTATAAGAAAGATATGAAGCTATTAGAGAGTGTCCAAAGGAGGCCCTGAGGATAGGGAAAGTTTTGGAGGGGAAGCTGTGTAAGGAGCGTCTGAGGGCACTTGGTCTGTTCAGCTGGAGAAGAGGAAGAAGGCTGAAGAGAGACCTCATTGGGCTCTTCAACATACTCCCAAGGGCCAGCAGAGAGGCAGGTACCGATCTCATCACTTTCATGACCAGTGACAGGACACAAGGGAATGGCTGGAGCTGTGTCAGGGGAGATTCAGGTTGGATATTAGAAAAAGGTTCTTCCCCCAGAGGGTAGTTGGGCACTGAAGAGGCTCATCAGGGCAGTGGTCACAGCCCCAAGCCTGTCTGAGTTCAAGAAGTGTTTGGACAACACTCTCAGGCACAGAGTGGGGTTGTTGGGGTGTCCTGTGCAGGGTTGGGAGTTGGAGTCAATGATCCTTGTGGTTCCCTTCCAACCAGCATATTCTGTGATTCTATGATTCTGTAATCATATGATCTATTCTATTTAGCAAATAAAATAATTTTATTTCTATCATCTATTTCTCTCCATTCATGCAACATTAGCAACACTGACAGCTTTAAATCATGCTGAGAAATCTCCCAAATGGAAAAGTATAAAGCCTGAAACACTCACTAAAGCAAAACTGGTGGGATGCAGAAAGTCTTCCTTAGAGCACCATGGCTCTCTTCAGTACATTTAGAAATCACAGGTCCTAAGTTCATAAAGCCCAAGAGTAGACAGACAGGAAGCCTTTTAGAAAAAATACAGTCAGAGACATGCCCTGCATCTATGATACAAGTGCAATTTACAACAGTTAGCAGAAGGAACAGGAACCATCAAGATGTGACTTTACCGTTCTAAGTTAGTCAAATAGTTATCTGTGGTCAGTGACAAGCTGATACAAACTGCACTAAAGCTATTGAGGCTATGTCTTCAACATTATTACTAATTCTATTATTACCTGAGGCAGCTAATCAGGGTTGTGAGGGAAAGACCATCCCAGCAATGCTCACACATTTATTATCTTCCAACATGGGTCTATCCTAGTCCAGAATAAATAGGAAGCTTTTGCCTCAGGTAGGTAGTTGGGACCTTAAGACTACTTAAACATGTAATTCACCACCAGACATGCTTGAAACGAAGCACAATCTCAAATGCTTTGGTGAATGAGGTGTTGAGGCTTTCCTTCCTTTAATAATCCCAATGACAAATTGTAACGGTTCACTCACTGGTAAACTGTGTAGCCTAATTAGGTCATCTTTAGGAAGCAGTTTAAAGATGAAGTCCTGTGCGCTCTAATTATTATTAATAAATACACCTCCAAGGCAGCAATGTGAAAGAAGAGAATGGTTCACTCTGTTACAAGCTTTTTAACAGACAAAAAGCAATAGCCTAAAACTATCCTGATATATGCTGTGGAACCACACTGGCTGCCAAGAACCATACGAATAAATATGGATATGATTGTTAACACTGCTAACCCAGAAGGCACAGAGTGTCAACTTCATGCAAGGCTGGGGTGAGGGAAGGATACTCACTTCATATTTTGCTCCCAAATACGTGGTGGGATAGAAATTTGTTTCAAAGAGACCCAATCAAGCAGTACATTGAAGTCAACCTCACTACATCATCCATGTCTCCTTCTTAGATAGAGACAAAAGGTGGCCTCACCAGAGAATGACTTCTGCAATTTGGCAACCAGGAGGGAGGGTGGCTACAAATAAGGCCCTTTGTGAGGATTATGACAGTTACTCCTCACCAGTTTCCTTCAGTGCTCCTCTGCAGATAGGGGTAAGCTGAAATAAGGATACTCAGAAAGTTAAGTAGGACAGATTTAGCCTCATCACAAGCAGCTGTTTTTCCAGGCACAACCTTCAAGCTGAAAACAGGTTTATTCAACATGTGGTAGCGACAGAGTAGTTACAAGCTGCCTAGCCACAGCAAGTGGACAGACCCTCACACGCACACATTCTCCCGTCATTCAGTCACCAAGGATTTTCCATCACTTCTTTGCAAACATCGTGGGTTCAGAATGAAAACCTTTTTGGACAAGCACTGTGACTTCAAATCTAAATGTATCCGGAAGATCAGTGCTACAATTGCACAGAAACACAAAAAGGAAGAAATATCTGGAAGGGGTGCTACTTGCACTTCTATGAGCAAAAGAGTAAAAGCATGACCGTCTGAGAGCCAGTGTATCTCTTGAGGGTGTTTGTTCTTGAGTCCCAAGTCCTCCAGTCCAGATTTGGTAACTTTCATTCTCTTCTTGCACATGTCAAATGTATTTGCCTTCTCTGAGTCAGAGCCTGGGGCTTCACCAGGCTCTGACTTCACCATCCAAAACTGAATTTCCCTTTGCTTCTGAGTCACTCTGCCCACTGACAGGCTGTGCAGATAGGCTGCGCAGATGCAGGCTGAAAGATTATGTGAGTGTGCTGCACCAGACTCTAAATTTTCCACACCCTGAGGGCTCAGGAAAGTCACTGCCCATACCGGCACAACAAGTTTTCACCAGTCATGGTGCTGGTAGTATTCAGGGTAGGTAAGAATAGCGATTATTTCTCTGAAAGTGTCCTGAGCTGTGTCAGTGGCCCCTCTCATCTATTTCATGGGTACAGGAATTCTGACATACTACCCCTTCTGCAAACAGTATCCGTCTCTTTTATAGCCCTTGTAGAGGAAAAGAGAAGCAGTGGATCAGGTTTGGCCCTTCCCATAATGAAACATTTGACTAAGAGATTTCTTCCAAGGAACTTAAGTCTTCTTTGTTCCAGCTTTGGACAGGTTGGGTCAAATAACTGCACCTTGTTCAAAACACAGGCAGCACAGAGTTTTGTCACAACCCCAAAAAGTACAGCAGCAAGCATACGCTTTAAAGTATTTGGGGATGCTATGGAGTTAACATGGCTAAAATAACTGGAAATTCATCTCATTGAGTGTAGACAATGTTAAGAAAACAGAAGGGAGGGACAGGAGTACTGAATTTCTAACTGTTTTCATGATGTCACTGGCTGAGAAGCAAGTAGTAGGTAATATTATTCAACAGTGATGAGTGGCCGAGGTGAGAAGTCCTCTACTTCAGTTTAAATCCTGCTCACCTCACAAGCTATGCAACTGTGTTGGAAGTCACAAGATCAAATTACATCACTTAATTTGCTGCCACTCTGTGGCAAAAGGGGTGGGTACATGGAACAGCAAATCAATTTAAGAAAAGGGTCTGGGACATAGCACAGTTGACTACCTTGACGAGGCTCCCACTTGCAGTAGCAGTAAAGTTCCTCACTTTATGCAATTATGCCTCAAAATCTCATTTGAGTAAGAAAGATGATAACCAGGATGGATCATTTTGTCTTGCTGCAGAAGGCTTTTCTTCCTCTCTGCTGCTCCTGATCAGTGGACAGTGCTAGTCTGGAAGTGCTTAACTGACATGGGAAGTCACAAAACTGACCTCCTTGGAAACCTAGTTAGGAAACCAAGCCCACGTGGAAGTGCCAAGGTGTGTAGGGGTCTAACAGAGACCTTATGACCTCAAATTTATTTATCATGTTGGGCATAAATAACAGCTTGGTCCTTAACCCATTGTAAGACAATTTGTATTAAATGATATAATTTTTAAATGAAAGATGACAGAGTTTTGGAAGAGGGTAAGAAAAAAAAGCATTGGGGGTGAATGTAGCTATCTAGGAAGATCGTAAGTTATAAGCACAAAGTGCCTGATGTAGCTAGTTAAAAAAAACCACACAGATAAAAATCTTGTTTGGGGGTCCAATACAATCTATATCCATGATATTGCTCTCATCTACCCCTAGACCTGTGGCCTGAGACTTGACTCCCTACTCCCACCCAAGCACTGCAAAAGAGCTTGAAAGTCGATCAGAGGCTACAGGAGGGCCACAAGGACAGTGAAGGATCTGGAGGGGGAAGCGTTATGAGGAGTAGCTGAGGGCACTTGGTTTGTTCAGCCTGGAAGAGAGCAGACTGAGGTCAGACCTCATTGGGGTCTTCAACATCTTCATGAGAGGCAGCAGAGGGGCAGGTACCGATCTCTTCACTCTCATGACCAGTGACAGGACTCAAGGAAACAACTGGAGCTGAGTTGGGGGAGGTTTCAGCTGGTTATCAGGAAAAAGTTCCTTACTCTGAGAGGGTGGTGGGACACTGAACAGGCTCCCCAGGGCAGTGGGCACAGCCCCAACGCTGCCAGAGCTCAAGGAGCATTTGGACAATGCTCTCAGGCACATGGTGGGATTGTTGGGGTGCCCTGTGCAGGGCCAGGAGTTGAAGTCAATGATCCTTGTGGGTCCTTTCCAACTCTGCATATTCTGTGGTTCTTTGATTCTATAAACTCCAGCTCCCCGGCACAGCCACAGGAGCAGGTCATAAGCACGAATAAGCCTCAGTCCCTTCCTTTTGTTGGGCTGCACTGGAGTAACCAGCGAACTGTCCCACAAACTACTCTCACAGTGGGTAACAGCAGCAGGTAGCAATGCTTACCACTCGCTAAAGCAAAATGCCTTGTAGTGCTCCTCTTGCTTGGGAAACCTGCAGCTAAGAGGCTCCGTGAGAGACAAGTGGGGTCTAAAAAGGGGAAGGACTCTGACCCGGTTGGCAAAGCCGTATTGCCAAGCCCATTTCCCCATCACTTCTGTGCTATGTGAAACTGTGCAGGCATTTCCCAGTGCCAAGCAACTCCTCATGCTTCCACAGTGGGGAGTACTGGGAACGTTAAAAAGGATGGGAGCTGTATTTATTCCCCTCTTATTCAGAAGTCAGCTCAAATTGGTAGCACTGGTCAGCATGCGCAAAGCAATTTTTTGCTGGGAAATCCTAAACTGGCTTGCAAGAATGTGTTCTTTTTACCAACACTTTCATGAAAGAAGTCAAGAATGCTCTTTGTCATATGGTTTAGTATCATATGGTAGTCCTGCAAGGAGCAGGGAATTGGACTTGATCCTTATGGGTCCCTTCTAACTTGAGATATTCCATGGTTCTATGAAAAGTGTATTTTTTAGTTTTCTGACTAATAAAGATGGGAGAATTTTCATAAGCTAAAATGTCTCATTACATCTTTCTTATTTTGGACATTATATCTGTATCAATACATTATTATATTTGCATGTTAAACATGTAGATGTTTTTTCTTGTTTTGTCCTTATTTCAATCAGGTGGGTTTACTCAATCAAAATGTCTCATTGTGGTATTATCAAAGTCATTGTTTCACTCTGGACCTGACTGGTGATCACTTGACTGGATGACCGTGATAACTGTCAATGGATGTGATCCTGATTGGGGTCTGCAGATTCACTCCTCATCAGAACAAACTTGCCTTATGATGCGGAGTCTTGGATGAGTCTGGTTGCCATCTCTGGGCCTGCCCTTCTCAGCGCACCTCACCTGGCACCGTGTACCTGGTACCTGGCTGATGAGGGTCCTGCTCTGGCTGTTGTGGTTTTATGCTTGAATCCCGGCTCGCTGGCTGACCTTCCAGGAACTGCTGGCCTCCACTGAATCCTGACAACCTGATTCTTAAGAGATATCCAGCTTTTGACTTTTTTCTAATTCAAAATAAAAACATATTATCGACTGGCACTGTCTCTCCAGCTTCTCAAATGCTCTGTGGTGTGCTGTGTTAATTTCACTTTAGACAAAAGCATACTGTAATTGCATTGGAACAGAGGGAAGTTACCTCGTGTTTCAATACAAATAAAGGAGTCTTAAAATGATATCCTGAACAGAAAAATCATAGCGACAAAATTTAATCAAAATTGCAATTAAACAACATTGATGAAATTTAAATATATGAATGTTATTGTGCACAGATTTTTTTACTTACTAAAAAAAATAATCTTAGCACATCATTCTGCTATATAAACAATGGGATGTGGGGGTTTCTTATACCTTAAAAACTTCTGTTATTTCAAAATTAAACATATGTAACAAGCCTATCCAGTTAAAAGACTTGTCACACTCTCTTCTTTTTTGGTTTAAAAGACTTTTTCCTTATTTCTGGATGACCCAAAACTTAATCTTTTCTACTCATTGATTTTAAATGCATTTTTTGACATTGCCTACTTCAAGAAGGCGGCTGGCACATTGTTGCTAATCCCAGTCAAGAAGGGAATGCTGCTATTTCCTTTCAGCTGACGTTCCAAAACCATTTCTAGGTATTACCTGCGCTTAGTTCAGACTGTCCAGAAAGCAAGTAGAAACAGGATGTTCTTTACTCCCTGCAAGAACAAGACTATTCAGGAAGGTTCCAGGGGCTTCCTTTTCAGTTATAAAGATGAAATGCAGATTCACGCCCCTTCACAGAGGAAGTTCACCAGTTCATCTGCTGGATTTTTCATTTTAAGCCATTACTTATAGTACCCTGGCAAGTATGTTTAAAAAAATAAGTTTTCCATTTAGGCCTTTGACCTAGACAGCAGTCTGGTTCTTTGATCCCCACCAGCACTTCAACTGTGGGTGCAAATAGCCTCAACCACCCTATCCATCCAGATAATCCTGGCCTCTTCTCTTAGCCAACACCACAGCAAGGCTACAGAAAGTAGAATGGCAAATTGCTGCTAATCTTGTGTGGGATATTCTGGATAAAAAGCCATCTTTGCCCAGTACCTCCCAATCCTGTATTGAACAACCTCATAGCCAAACTGCCCGCCTCTGTCTCCACCTTCCCGTCGCAGGGACCTTCTTCCACAGCCCCCCAAGGCCTGTATCCGGCCGCGCTTCCTCGCATGGCTCCGCTCGCCCTGCTCTCGGACACTCCTCGCCGTCCCTCAGCTCCCCGCAGCTGCACAAGAGGCCAATGCGCCTGTTCCGTGCCCCTTGAGCCGCGGCGGGTCCCTGGACGAGCCCTCACTGCCCTCGGGAAGCGCCAGCAACCCCGTGAGCGGGAGGCGAGAGCGGCGCAGAGGGCGGGAGGGGCGGCAGGGGCGGCAGGGGCGTGAGGGGCGGGAGGCGGGAGCGGCGCAGAGAGCCGGAGGGGCGGGAGGGGCGGGAGGCGGGAGCCAGGCAGAGAGCCGGAGGGGCGGGAGGAGCGGGAGGAGCGGGAGGGGCGTGAGGGGCGTGAGCGGCGCAGAGAGCGGCAGGGGCGGCAGGGGCGGCAGGGGCGGGAGGCGGGAGCAGCGCAGGCGCGAGCGCGGACGGGCGATTCGGCGGGCCTCATGTCGGGCAGCACGTCGGGCCGCTCCGGGCCGGGTTGGCGCCGCGGGCGGCTGGGCTCGGCCCCGGCCCCGGCCCCGGCCCCGGGCCGCAGGCGGCTGAAGCCGCTGCGCACGGTGGTGGCGTGGAGGGGCCGGGCAGAGTGGGACCAGGTGATGGTGGGGCTGTACTGCGGAGACTGCCGGCTGCAGCAGGACGCGCTGGATCGGGTGTCGGCCTGGAAGAGCCGGTAGGGGCCGCGCGGGCGGGGAGTGCGATGCGGACCTCGGGGTTCCAAGTGCCCCCTCTGTCCCCGGAGCGGCCCCTCTGACTTTTTGGCCCCAGGCTGCGCCCGGCGCTCGCAGTCCTGGGCCTGGAGGACGCTGGGGACCCGGGCGGAGCTCTCACAGGAGCAGCTCCGCGGCCGCGGCAGTGTGTGCAGGCCGGGTAGGCGGCCCAATCTTGCAGGGCGTCTTCGTTGCCGGAGGCTCCGGGCGTATAGCTCCTGTCAGGCGCACGGTGACCCCGTGGAGAGCAGGGGACGCAGAAGACCTACGTGCTGGTTTCTCGAGGCAGTGAGCGTACAAGGCCCCCAAACCTTATTCTGTGTTGCCTCTGCCGCATCCATACGGAAGACCTGCCTAAATAAGGCGTCTTCTCTATGTGCGCAGCATATCAGTAAGTCCTTATTTAACAAGTGCTTAGGAGTAGCCATGTAATCACTGTTCCAAATAGAAGCCTTCTGGAAAGAGTCTTTGATGCTACCTCTACATACTGTTTCTCAGGCTGTTATGTACCACAGAGTACAAAAACTAGCCAGAAAGCTACCTCTTTTGCAGGGTGACTGTATTTGTGTGAGACTGCTCACCTGGTTTTCCTTTATCTCCAGATATGGTCAAAAAATGCCTCTTGCAGTGGATTGCACTGCAGAACTGATTCGGTGCAAGGTCCTGGATTCATCTGGCAGATTGAAGTCACACGAGCTCATCCTCTCTTACGGGCTGGCACTTGTAAGGTAAGGGCTCTGAAGGCCTGTGTGCTTTGTGACAAAGTCCTGGGCAGATGTCCTCATTCAACTAAGTTCACTTTGTATCTCTGGGATGACAGCATGTGGGGAATTTGGGATTCCAAGTTTCTCTACAGCTTTTGATAGTAATTTTCTGTAACATGCGTGCAGGTTTGTCAACTTGATCACAGAAAGGAAACAGAAGATGGCCAGCATTCCTCTGAGACAATTGGCCAGAGAGGTAAATATTTAATAAGAGTTGCTTGATAATTTATATCTACACAGAAAGCACATGCATTGTCTATTAACAACACTGGGTGGAGGGATTTGTGGGGTCTCATTCTTTTGTAACCAAAATAATGGATATAGATGCCAGTTCTTTCCAACTGCAAAGTTTTAAGAGGCTTGCTGCAACTGTATCTAAGTATTTGTTCTTTAAAGTCAGATTAGGACTAAAAAAAGCTGATGATCATTAAAACTTTTTGAATCACATATGGTCAAAGCCTTGATTTACATGCCTATAGTCCCCATCGATGCAGTGAAAATGTGGGGTGACATCTGCTGGCTATTCTTCTAGGTGGATATCCCCATCTGGGTGGTGGACCTGCGTCACGAGCTGACCCATGGGAAGCTGCCACGGCTGGCCCTATGCCGCAAGGGTGAGTGCTGCCGGGGGAGTGGCACTGGCAGGGGTGGAAAAACCAGTGCCGTAGGCCCTAAGGGGAGTATCCCTCCCTCCAGAGTGGGGGTCTGCAGGGCATGCAGCGGGCTTGTCAGACACAGGGAGGGTTTGCCACTGCCCTGTGGGGGTAGCTGAGCAGTGTCTGTTGGCTCCAAGCTGTAGTCTATCACAGGGAAGATGTTCAGAGGCTTCCCCCTCCCCCTGATAAAAAGACTGGAAAAAATAGTTTGGTACTCTGACTTTTTTACAGCACAGGAAGTTAATCTTGGGGAAATAGGTAAAAACTTTTCCTGATGAATTAGAGGTAACCTAAGACTCTTAAAAAAATCTCATTTAGGGAGAAAAGCAGTATGTACTGCAAACCTGAATGAATGACTAGCTCATGGCATTTGGGAATTTTGGGTTAAGCACTGATGAATCAGTTAAATAACTTTCAACAGGGTCCTTAGATTGAGTTGGGTACAGAAACTGTAATGGAAGTAAAGGCATTTTCTTTCTATCTAATGTATGCCTAGTGTGCTCTCTGCATAAAAAAATAGTTGTTATAGTTGTAGACACTATGTTGACCACGGTGATACTGAAGTATTGGTTCATTTTCTCATTAGAATGACACTGCTAGGACTTAGTTTCTGCTTAAATTTGATGTAGCTTGAACTAGGTGCAGCACTGTAGCAGTGTCCAGTCTTTTTTGTTGCCAAAAAGACAATGGATGTTACCAGGCCTGTGATACTGGATTGTGGGAGATTTTTGTGGTTCCTTTTTGAGGGGAGGGAGATTGGTTTCATGTCAGGGTTTTTTTGGTGTGGTTTTTTTGTTTGTTTGTTTGTTGTTTTTTTTTACTTGTTTACATTTTCATTAAAGGAGTTTTATGTATTTCTGGGTTCATAACTGGCTAAAAGCATTTCTTTTCATAATACAAGTTAGTAATATGCCACCGATATTATTTTTTTTTCAGTAATGAGTCTTCACTGAGAAGATAATGTTTTCTGTTCTCCTTTAGGTTGTGATGTTGTGCTGGACTGGCTACGAAAGACATATTGGAGCCGTCAACTGGGCAATAACTTGTGTGAAGGAAGTGAGAATGAGGTTGAGGAAGAGGAGGAAGCAAACACAGAGTTGGGCAATGATGCATGGGAGATTGAAACCCCGCAGCATGAGACCTGTCAGAAACACAAGGAATTCCACGGTAGATGTCCCTATTATAACGATGGCAGATAAAAGGATTAGATGTGCTAGTTTAAACATGTCATATTCTAGAACAAAGATTTAGCTTCAGCTCAGGTTTTAGAATTCCTCTGCACCTTGCTGGATACTTGGGGTTGACTGACTGGTTTGGTATTAGCTCACCAAATTTGTAACATAAAATCCTTTACTTCTATCAAATATGCAGTATCATAATCAGTAGCGACTGCTATACTGGGATGAAAGCATTGTAAAAATTAGTTGTAGCGTTTTGATAGGCACAGTTTTGGTCTTGAGACCATTACTGACAAAGAAAGTTATAGTCCTTTTATAGCTCTCAAAACTTTGTAGATTCTAACTTGAGAGAGAGCAAGATAAAAGCAATTTAGCTGTTTTCAAAATACTTTACATGTGGACAGAAAAATCACTAACTGCTGATAGTATTAAAAAAAAATCACAGGTAACTCAACCTGGGCGTAATCTGAGATACTATATGCCGAAAAATGGGAAATCTCTGGTAAACTGTTCCAGTGGTTACTTTTTCATCACCAGAAGTCTTTGAACCCAAAATAAAGGACTTTTCTCAAAGTGGATTTCTAGTTTGAATGACTAAGTGGAGGAAATGAGAGTTCAGATAAGATGTCTGGTCTGCAAGTTTTAGGCGTATGAAGTATCAAACAGTACCTCAAACAGTAAAACAAATTAGTCATATTTTTTTCTGACAAAATATGGCAGGCTTATGGGGAGTAACTTGCCCAACCCATTACAGCAGCCCAGACCAAGGCCCAGAGAGTACAAAAATGCTGATTGATGCTAATTGCTCCCTAGAAGGTCACACTATGTGACTAGTGATTTTTCAGGCTTTAGGACCTATGTATTTGTTTCAAGTCTTTCCTGAATTCCTCTCTTACAGACTCTATATACATAGAGTTGCTGTGATCCAGGAAAGTTAGCTAATTTTTGAGTTTAATCCAAACCTAGAGGCGGTACTAAACTTTGGAACAGAGCAGCTCTTAACACTTTTCTTGTTAGAGTGTTTTTCTGGTCTATTGTCTTCATGTTGAATGAGATCCAAGCATGAGCTGTTCCTTCTTCTCTGTGACTACCCTAAAAAAAGAACATCCCGCCGCCAGTTGATGAAGGAGAGATTCACAGAATGATGTAGTAGATTCTGTGAAGTGTATGTCCAGAGTAATGAAATGGGAATGGTATATCAGTTCTACAGTTCAGATGCATTTGAAGTTTTATCTGGCTGATACTGCGTGGGGGACACCCTCTTAGCTGACAACAATGACAATCACCAATAATATGGTGAAATATTTTGGAAGATGTTGCTATTTCAGGTATAGTAAAAGTGGTCCACAGATAAAAGACATTTCATGCAGATGGTAAATTAAAGTTCATTAAAGTCTGATAAGGATGTGGTTGGTTTGTAAATAGCCATAGTGCTGTTGCAATAGATGTAAAATCCAAGTATAAGGAATACAAGTATGCATTAGAGCATAAACTGCATATAGGAACATTTTCTTCCTAAACTGATCTTATTCAAGGATTTTTTTTGAACTGTCTGGATTTATCCAACTTGCCTGTCTTTGACCACTATAAGTGATAAAATACGGAATTTGTAGTTCAACCCCACTTGAGAAAATTTATGTTGCTGGAAAAGTCTGGGAGTTTTGTGAGTCTTTGGTGTGTTGTCTGAATCAGAATTTCTGTGTAATTTGACTGATGCCTCCATTGAGTGTATATTCAGCAAAACTAAGCAGCTTGCTTAGAGACAAAATTCCCTTACATACCTGATGTCTTGTTTAAACTACATATTTATGTTTATTTCTAGAAAAAGTCAGAGATGTTCTGATATCTTACAAGAATGAGCAGTTTCGGGTAAGTTTACTCTGATTATCAGCACTTTCGTTACTTCTCATTTCCTGCTTGGGGCAGTACATCTTCTGTGTTGTCTTGGTTAGTTCCTTGTTCAGATATTACTACTAGTGTTGTCCCACATGGTGTCCCAAAGGAAAGCCTCTCTACAGAAAACAAGCAATTTGAGCTGTGGTAGTTTCTAATGTGAACGCTTTGTTCAGGTTTATAAAGGAGATATGTACTTATTGGAGATCCCAAGTCTTCCATGTCCAAGTGGATAGTGCTCAGTTTGTTTTCATTCATACTAGCCTTTGGAAATTTAGATCTGTCATTCAGAAGTCATTAGTCCATGTTTTCTATCATCCATAGTATATATTTGCAGTGACCCAGTGGCTGAGGTGCTGCAATTCATATTTGTGAATCATGTGCCCCAGAAATCTTTCTTTCCTCAACTTCTTCTTTGTATTTACAGGTTAGTTCTTGAGATGTGGTGAAAGCTGGATTACAGACCCTCTCAGCAGTCTTTGGATATGACCAGTTGTTACTGGGGAGCTGTTCTCACTTTTATTTTGATTAATATCATTAGAGGCTTAAAGAGAAAGAGTGCTAACATTCCAGTGAAGTGTAGACTTAAATCAACAATGAGCGGTAGTGTCAGGAATTTTATTGAAAATGAAGATCCAGTTTTCTTCATTGTCTTGGTTTTGGACTATATAATATGATTTTCCTTTGTTTATCCTTTCTTTTCTGTATTTGTTACTGGCTTATTTTGTATGTTTTGGATTGCATGGTAGAGATGACACATTGAATACGTGCGGTGAGTGACCTCTTAACATACTAACAGAACAGAGGGAAGTACTTCAAATTGAATAGGAAAATGCAACTTCAAAATTTAAAATGATCGTAGTTGAATGGAGGGAAGGAGTGAGTCAATTGCTAAAAAGTAATTGCAAACTTTTGTTTTAAAGTTCACGGGAAGTTCCTTATCCCATTGAAATTGAGCAAATAAAGGGTGATAATTGAGCAAATTGAGCAAATAAAATGCTGATTCCAACAGGATGAAGTTCAACAAGGCCAAGTGCCGGGTCTGCACTTCGGCCACAACAACCCCCTGCAGCGCTACAGGCCGGGCACAGAGTGGCTGGAGAGCAGCCAGGCAGAAAGGGACCTGGGGGTGCTGATCGACAGGAGGCTGAACATGAGCCAGCAGTGTGCCCAGGTGGCCAAGAAGGCCAATGGCATCCTGGCCTGCACCAAGAACAGTGTGGCCAGCAGGAGCAGGGCAGTGATCCTTCCCCTGTACTCAGCTCTGGTGAGGCCACACCTTGAGTATTGTGGTCAGTTCTGGGCCCCTCAGTTCAGGAAGGATATTGAGGGGCTGGAGCGGGTCCAGAGAAGAGCAACGAGGCTGGTGAAGGGACTTGAGCACAAGTCCTATGAGGAGAGGCTGAGGGAGCTGGGGTTGTTTAGTCTGGAGAAGAGGAGGCTCAGGGGTGGCCTCATCTCTCTACAACTACCTTAGAGGAGGTTGTAGCCAGGTGGGGGTCGGTCTCTTCTCCCAGGCAATCAGCAGCAGGACAAGAGGGCACGGGCTTAAGCTCTGTCAGGGGAGGTTTAGGTTGGATATTAAAAAGAAGTTCTTTACAGAGAGAGTGATCAGGCATTGGAATGGCCTGCCCAGAGAGGTGGTGGATTCACCATCCCTGGAGGTTTTTAAGACGAGGCTGGATGTGGCACTGAGTGCCGTGATCTAGTAATCACAGTGGGGTTGGATCAAGGGTTGCACTTGATGATCTCGAAGATCTCTTCCAACCCCGTTAATTCTATGATTCTATGTTAGATGCCTCAATTTAATTGAATGCTGCACACAGTGCTTATAAAACCTGTCTGTTCACCCTGCAAGGCTGCCTTTCTTGTCGAATGATTGCAAGTGCTGCACTTCTAAGTCTGTCAGCTGTCACATAGTACTGTGAAATTGTGAAAAACAAATGCTCTGTAGGTACATATGTTGTCAATATAGCCTCTTTTAATATGCAGGTTTTGCTACTCTGAGGTTCACTGAGTAAGGGTGGGCAAAGGGTTTGCCAAGATCTGTCTACATCGAGTGTTAACCCTTATGGCTGATACCTGCAAGTGCTTAACTGAAGTTTATCCTTAATAAAAAAATACTATTTTTATGTATTAATAACTGTTTTCAGTCATTTTAAGAGATGTAAATTGGTCCTTTGTTGGCCTCTGGAACTCTGTTCTGTACAACAGTAGACCTCTAATTTAAAACTGATTATGGCTGTTAAAATCGTAGAAATGGATTGAAAAAAGTGACATGGGCTTTTTCTTTTGCCCTTTAATGTTCAGATGATTTGGTGCATCCAAATAATTTCTTAACCATGACAGCAACTGAATGTTCCAAAGATCGAGTAAATACTACTTGAAACTTTTCTAGGTCAGTGTTTAAAAAATCGCCTCGCATTTGCATAGAAAGAGTGGTACAGTATCTTTGCTGGTTTCCCTGTATAAATGTATAGTGTGTCTGTAATCTTTTTCATGTAAGAAGGAGAATTACTTATACCTAAGTCATCTTTATAGCAGTGTAATTGTAGAGTCTCTGATTCAGATACTTCTCCAGCTATTTTATTTGCTACTTTTAAACTTAAAAGCATGTATAATTCTGTAGGGTGTAAACTAGGCTAAAATATTGTTCTGTCACAGGGGCTGTGTACTTTATTGTCTGATTGTTCATATGGGTGGGTTAGAGGTTCTTTAGTCACTTTAGGTCATGTCTTTATATTTGATTTATCATCTAAAGTATCTTTTGCATTTAGTGGTAACTTTGCATATATGGAAAAGCTAATCACAGTCCTGGAAATGACACCTTGGTTTTTCAGTCTCATTTTACATTTCATTCCTGTTTGGCAGGAAAAATAATTTCTTCTTTTCTCTCAGTAGTTATTCCTTTACAGGAAAGAATTGGCTAGATACTTGTTGGTGATGTAATGGGGTTTATGCCAATATTTTGTAGAAGGTCTTGATGGTAGAACTGCTCCTTGGGTAGCTTGAGAGCGTAAGTAGAAGGCAGGTCTTACCTTGCTGAGCAGACTCAGACAAGATATGTATCAAATGAAGAAACCACTAACTTTCAAGTACTGACCTTATATATTCCCTCTTTCATTCTTGGTGCAATCTGGCTTTTATTTTGATCTACTGTGTGTATAATGTGACTGGCAAAACCTTGTCCTGAGTAGTCAACTAAATCCCCATGTCACATGCTGAGTTAATGATTCAAAATGGGCCTGTCCTGGTTTGTGCTGAAGTCAGGTAGAGCAAGATTTAGAACCAGCATGAGGATGCCAGTTCTGTGACTCCTTGATGCTCCTGTCTTTTTAATTCAGGCCTTTTTCAAGTACGACATGGCTTATATTAATTTTTGCTATAAGCCTAGGAAGAGGAGCTTTTGTGAATTTTTTTGAGTGCTGTTGATGAAGTACATATGGCTGTGCATTTTCCCTTCAGAGCAACATCTTTATGTTTGCCATTGGGGCATATTTTCTATTAATGCTTGATTTTTTCCTTCACTCAGGTTATGCAGACTATGCAGTCTGCTTCAAAGTCTCGAGAATTGTGGTCTGATTCCTCTTCAGAAATGGATTGGATTTTGGCTCAGATCAAAGACCTGATGCAGGAAAACAGGTACATCTCTAATAAATAACTGAGGTGAAAGATACGGTACCTGTAGCCCTGTTCCAGATGGTCTCCAAGATGTCCCAGACTTAGCTGTGCTGGCCCCAAGGCATATCAGCATATTCAGTGTCTTCAGAAGCTTTCCCAACAACTTTGTACAGACTTCGATTTCACAGTAACTTTTAGAATTCTTCAAAATTGCAGGACAGTACTTGGCATTTTCTTTATTTTCTATCTTTCTATGACTACAGACCCTCTAGGATGCAGTGTGTTGAGACTTCATTATCACCATGCCAATTTGCATGAAGATCTTGAACCACTTTGGGAATTCTGATCAGTGTAACTGTAGGGAGGAGAAAGTATCATGTTAGAGATAAAAGCTGTAGCTCCTGATGTTTTGAATATAAATATATATGCCCTACCAGCTGCTGATTAGTTCAAGAGGTTATCAGATGTTGTGCCAGAATAAAAGCCTGGACTGCCCATCAGTTGCTGAGCATGGAAGCATGAAGGCATGGAGATTCTGTAATGAGAAGCAGAACTTGCTAAACATGGGGCTTCTGCATCACTTCAACTGTCTCTAAATAACTGGACAGTACAGGTAGAAGAAAGCTATTACACCTGCCTGTTACATCGGCTCTTGCTGTTTGTCCCATGCAGCTGCACAAAGTATATTGAACCCCAATTAGGTGAATGTCCAGAGGAGATGCTGCTTCAAAAATTAAAACAGTTTAAAAACTTTGTCATCTATCTGTGAAAATTCTAGAACTAGGTGGCACATCTCATTTCAAACCTTCACTGTCAGTTTTCTGAGAGCTTTATTTGGAATTCCAGCCAGTCACTTAGGTAAGGGTATAAAACTCAAATGCCAGATGTGGCCTAAAGAAACTGCAAAGATGGGGCAAGAAAAACAACATCACCAGACCTTTTGTTTGAACAAAAAATTCTGATGATATATCACCTCTAAAATAATCTGTCATTTCTTAAGCATTAGTTATCAAAGCAGTAATGCTTTAATAAGAACTTGGTCTTCACTGTATTGTGCTACATTGAATAAGGTTTTTTTGGTAGCTTCCTTAAGCACAGGCTTCAAATGAGACAAAACAGGGTGGACAAAGCTGTTTTCTGTGACTGTAAAAATGTATTTTTTTCCTGTCTTGTGGGTTTTGTTTCTGTTAGCTGCTTCATGGTTCCCTGAGTGAGTCCTGATGATCAGGCAACTTCATTAAAATAGCTGCTTTGATATGTGGGGAAATCTTTCACTTAGAGCCACCAAGGATGACTCACAGCTCACGACCTGCAAAACTAGCAAGGGCCAAACCCTTCAGTAGTGATGCTGCTGCAGAGAGATTTTACAATTGCATTTAACAGCCTTGTGTGTTCACTGTTCAGAGAGAAATTTTGGCAGGAGTGTTTGTGTTTATATGTGTGCACAAGCATGTGTGTGTGTATTATTTCCAGTAAGTACTCATTCCACAAGTCCAGGCTTTGGGAAACTTTGCATGTTTCTACATCAGAACAGCTTTGACAGGAAGTTTCTTGCCTTAGTTCTTTTACTTTACAGGCTCTCCCTTCAGTGTTGCTCCTTTGAGTGGCCTTAGCTCAGAAAGCCCCAGAAACTGGGTGTCAGGTTATATACAGCTAGTTTGGTACTTTACTGTGTTTTGTGAACACAGAGGTCTGTAACTGTTTATTCCTTCAATCACATGGAGGCTTCCCAGTTCTTTGTGCTTCTCCAGTGGTCTCTGTGAGAATCTAGTTTCCTGAAGGACTGACTTTCCTGAAGTACTTCCCATCTCCAAGCTGAAGGCAGGGTTGTTCCTGCAGTCTCCTATGTGTTTTTGAAGATGCATAAAGGTGTTTAAAGGACTCAGCTTCTTGCTTTCCTTGAAGAGAAAAATTTTGGTTCTTCACTCATAGAAAATAGACCACATGAGAGGGAGGGAGGAGGGCTGGGGTGGATGGAATGCATTGACAGATTGTGACTTCATTAGGTTTGGAAACTTGTGTTATGAGCTTACACATTATATTTTAATATATCAAGTGGCCTATGAAAGTGCTTTTTTAATTTAGAATGACTGTGTAATGAAATAAAGCCTTTCATTCATCAACATAGCCTGCAATTTGGATTGTGCAGAGGGCAGAAAATTCTTTTACACCTGAAGGAAAATGAGCTAGTGTCAAAGGGTACTCTGCTGCCTACTTCTGAGAACTGCCCAAGTGGACCTTGTGATGACCAGATGATTTTAAATGGTTCTCTACTGAAGTTGCTATCTACCAGGAGATGTCCTTAATAGTTTGTGGTGATTGCTCATGCATGTAGGATTAATGGTAATGATACTGAAACAGTTTCCAGAGAGGAGAAGGGTTACACTGGATTTTGTTTTTAGAAACAAATTACATTCTACCACTTGCTTTCTGGTCTCTCATCACATCATCTACTTACGACAAAGTGATCTAGCATGTATGTGTGTGTTGTTTCTATAACTGAGCTCTTCAGCTGCTGTTTGTATTTATAAAAATGCAGCATTGTATCTAAGTCACATCTGGATGTTTAGAGTTAGAAGTCGCTCCTATTGCAGAAGACAAATTTTCTCATCCGTTATCAAAATATGCCGTGTTTGGCATGGGTGTACCATTCCAAATCTTTGCATGGATGTAGAAGCTCATGGATAGAAGTTTGAACAGAAGAATTCGAGAGAATCATACTGCATATTGGGGTAGTTGTGGAAATTTTACTTCTGTCCTTTTTGCTGTATCTTATTTTCAAGATTTGGTGTAGCCTACCAGTGTTGGTACCCTCAGACTTCACTTTCATTAAGCCATCCTAATAGGAGGTGGAGTGATCCTGGATCATTCAGTGCCGTCAGACTAACTGAAGTTTGCAGGATAGTTATAAGAGCAGGAGACATCCAAAAAAGCTGCAGGGAAGAACAGTTGTGACCTTACTGCAGCTTATCTGCTGAACAGCTGTGTGCACTGTAAGGTGTGACTTGTGCCAGCAAGTCAAGAGGGTTGGCTTTCCCCCTGAGATTTGGCATAGTGCTGTCAGAGGTTCTCAGATCTTGGCTGGCCAGCTAGCAGCAGAGTTGGATTATACCCCATACGTATTTCAGTATAAGTGTTCCTGTGCTTTTGAAATACCAGGGTATTTGTAACTCAGAAATGTTTCCTTCATAGTTCCGGTTCTGTTCCTGATTGTACAACTGCACATTTCTTCCAAGTCGAATAGGATATATCCAACCCAAAACTGGCATATGATTTTAGTGCCCTGCAAAATTTTCTATTCCCTCCTAATTGTTCCAGGTATTTGGCTCTCAAACTTGTTTTCAGAAGTGGTGCAAGCCATATTTTGACTTGTAAAAGAGTGTCATTAATAAGTCTCCCTGATTGCTCTAGGGAATCAGTGGCTGAAGCTCTTCTCAGTGATGGCTTTCTCATCCCAAAGATGGATTGTCTGAAGGTGCTAAATATCAAGTATGAAGGTTAGTGTTTTGGGCACCACCCAAGTAAGAAGTGCACAGTTCGTGTTCTGACCGAGTCTGTTCTTTTTTACCCATTATATTGAAATCTGTAATTCTCTGCATATTTTTCGTACATCTAGGTCCTCAAGCATCTTTTGACCTGTTCTCCACAGACCTTTAGGTCCATGCTTAGCTAATGCTTTTGCATAAATCTCTTAGTATGGAAGGATAGCTCTTCAGCTCTGAATGCCCAGCCAAAATATCTTTCAAAGCCTGCATCTCTACCCTTTTATGCAGTAGTTGCTGATTTCATGAACTCCCTGTAATTTCTTTTCTACATTGAAAATTTTAAGCAAATCAAAATGGATGGGGTTTTTTGAGCCTCATTCACCAGTTGCATCTTAGTTTCAAGCTGCTGCCCATATGTGCGGAGTTGCATGGATTTTCTGTAAGAGAATTAGATACCTATAGGCAGTGAAAATTAATGCATTCCCTATTTCATAGCCAAAGAACTTTCCAAGAAAGATTCTCAAATTTCAGCGACTATATTATAGTAGTAAATATTTAGGAGCTTTTTTATTCTATGTTCCTTTACTCAATGTATCTTCTCTGCAGTATATTTTTAAACAGAATAGGATTAATTATGTGTGAAATAAGCTAAAACAAAAAAGGAACTAGCAAAGCAGGTAGATTTTCCTGTGCTAATAATTTCGTTGTGCTAATGATCAATTTGTTGCTTATTTCACTTCTCTAGATAAGAAAAATGATAGTTTTAGGTTCAGTGAGGATCCCAAAAATACACTGGAACCAATGATCTTAGAACAGACCACTTCAGTTTGGTGCAAGTGTCACACCCCCGTTTCACAAAAAATTACAAACCACTAATTTGTGGCTTCTCTGTTCTGTTTTTTTGGTTTGTGTGTTTTTTTTTAATTCTTTTTGCAGCAAATAAAGAGGTATGGCAGTTCAAAATTCCTCAGACCTTTTACTGCTTTTGGCAACCTTTGCTGACAGGCCTCCTTTCACGAAGTTTTACACAGATCCTAATAGAGAAAATGTTTATGGAACTGAAGGAATGTTCTGACTCTTCAGAACTAAGGCATCAGTTCTTGATCAGCTGGATTTCTGAGTTGCTGACTGGCATTGCCAAAGTAAACGCTGGTGAGTGTGTCTGGAATTTCTGTGTTTAAAGAAATGTAAGAGTCTCCTCTGTACTAGTGTGAAAATGGGGAATGGTGGGAACTTTAGACACAAAGTGTAGTAACCTAATTAGTACATTTTATCGTGTGAACATAGAGCTTTTATTGTTGCATTTCTTAGACTTTTCAACCTGCATCTTATGCATTTCATGCATTTCTTAGTAAAAAATTGAAATCGTTATTAATAACTTTGCTGCAGCTTCCTTAAGATAGGAAAAGCCAATCTCTCATATGAAAGATCAGGTTATTTTTTCCGGATATCAGTACTTGTAGACAATAACAGTAGCACATAACAAATAAAAATGTTACATGCAATCTGTTCCCTGTTCCCAATTCTTTCCTCCCTTAACAGAAGCCTGCCTTTACAAGATACTAAATAGTGTTGCTGTCCTTTATTGATCCTATCACAGGACTCCTATGCCTTCTAAACTTACGCAAAAGTAGTAAGTTTTTTTGTTTTCAGTTCCTGATTCCTTAGAGCTGTTAAAATATGCAAACCGTATCTGTTTCATTCCAGAGACAGGCAATGAGGAGCCTTAATTATTCAGTGTCCCAGGTATTCTGTGAACAGGACTTCTATATAGGCCTAGCGTAATCCTTGAGGTTTGCAACTGGTTAATTTTACTGCCTCTTCTGTCCTCTCCTAGTCAGGCTCAGACTGCACAAAGATTTTGCCAGCATCTCAGGTAGTCGTGGGTTAATATTTCGTGCTTTCACTCAGCAATGAGCATGCATCTGTTATGTACCCAGACCCCCAAGTGGTGCTCATTCACAGCTGTTTACTCATTGCAGAGCTGCCTGGAATGGTGCTGGGTCACAGATGCAGTATGCTGCATTTACTTGAGATAATACTGTTCAAACACGTTTTTTGGTTTTCCTGTGTCGGGTGACATGCACAGGGCCATCTTGGAAAGGTCTGCACCTCGCTGTGGTTTGGTCTTGTGGAGCCAACCTGCTTGTCAGTGCACTGTCACATCTCTTATGACAACCTCAATGTGTTTGGTCAGTATATTGAGTTGTGGACGTGGATTGAAATGCCAGCTTATTTGAGGATGTGTTCCTCAGTAAAAATGCAGAGGGGTGAAGGCCATAGTTTTGAGCACCTTGTCGTTTTCATTATCTTCTTTGAAGGGAAGAAAAGACAACAGTGTAACAAACAGGTGTCGGTGAAGGAGCTGTTCCTCCATAAAGTTCCTTTGCAGTGGATAAGACTGACTGACAGTTGCTTGGAAGCTCCCTGCTGGGCAACCCCACATCTTCTTCAGCTGTAAGTTTGATCCTGTGCCCTAGAAAAGGGACAGGAAACAGTGCTCTGTAACAGCTTTGGTTCCCTAATGATGCACTGAGTTATAGCTTCCTTCCTTTCCTTTGCCTCTAGTAGGAATTGTGACATGTGCATATAAAGCTGTGCTTGTTGCTACTCATTTCCTCACTGATTTCACAAAGAGAAGGAAGAGAATTTAAAAGGGTTGCACCTTCAAAATGAAAACAGAGGTTATCTGGGGAGGTACTGAAGAAGCAACCTGGTCAGAGGTGTGACTGCTTATAGAGGTGATACCACCTGTGGTAAATTTGTAACTTTTACACATGAAAACAGCAAAGCAGGAATTCAGTTAGAAGTATCTCAAAGTCCTTAATTTTAATCTCAAAGAGAGAGTATTACAGCATCCATTGATCAGGGAATAATCAGATTTTACCTGTTAGAAGAGCTATATGAGCCAGCTGTCCTGGAGGAAACAAACACTTAAAACCAGAAAAGACTCCAGATGAAGGTTTATCAAGCCTTGTAAGACTTTTCTTTTGCACTTTTTCCTTTCTAGGATCCTCACAATCATGAGACCTCGCTTGTCACGTACTTCTCGGAAGAACCTTCTCTATCTTGCTTCCATTTACACAGAAGGAGGTGCCCCTTTGTCTAGTCCAGGCCTCTCTTCAGACAGCCGTGAACATCCAATTTACACTATAGAGAGCTTACAGTGGAGAGTCAGGCAGGAAAATCAGGTTAAAAATCAAGGGCAGACTGTAGAGAAAGAAGATGATGTGCTGGAGAGAGATGATGATGTAGAGGAAGTGGAGGAGGAGGAAGAAGAGATGGTAGCTGAAACAAATCCTTTTGAAGGACTGGCTCATCCTGGTAACATGGCAGCTGTTGCTGAGAGAAGAGCAGCGCTGCAAGGGTCCGCCTGGCAGATCACTGCAGGTAAAGAGTGACTCTGTAAAACTTGGACAGGCTTCATCACTAGTAAATGTTAATTGAAATGGAAAGACATCTCAGCCTTTTGGGCCTGGCCATAATTGAAGTGTGCTTTGAAATCATCTAAATGCCAAATTACTGAAAAATTTCGTTTTTTCGAGTCTTCCGTTTATGTGCAGGAGTAATTTCTCTTAAGCTCTTAAAGCCCCATGAGTGTCTTTTCCAGGAGCACGTTGTTTACTGTCTCATTGGTTTTTTGGGTTTTTTTTTGTTAGGCTTTTTACAAACTGTTTAAAATTTCAGTGTATCCAACTGATGGGGCAGAATATGTGCCAACTGTAAATGGTAAAGAAAATATGGATGTTTCTTGGACTTGCGTTTGTCAGACTTGTAGGAACAAAAGAAAGGAGCAAAGCCAGATTTTAGAAGGAATTAAGAGTGTATCCAGTGCTTTGTTATCTTTGCTACTGTAGCTGTACTTTCTCATTGGGGTTGGAGGTTTTTGTAGCTTAAGAATTTTGAATGAGTGATTTATGGAGGTATTTGAACACAGAAGGAGGATGTTGGTGGAGAGGAATTGGAGTCAAAATGATACTTACAGGAAGAAAAGCAACCATTAGAAGATAATGAACTCTTGTACCCAGTTCACTGGGAAATTTTCTCAAGTCAAAAAAACCCCAGAGATCTTAGTTAAGCTGATAAGAACAGCTTGTTAGAGCTGGATGTTTTGAAAACAAAAGCAAAATTGTCCTCTGCTTCTGTGACTTCGGTTCAGATCAAGCACAGCTTTTACTGAAGGAACACACCTTGTGTCCTGAACTACCTGACTTTGGTGAAGATTCTGTTTATGAAGTTGTTTTTATAAAACTTAATTTGTTTATATAAACTTTTTTTAATATAAACTTAATATTCCACAAGTAATATCTGTGTAGTTACCATCTTTAAACAATTTGAAACTGTAGCCAGTAGGCATATACCAACCCGTGACATCATGTGGCATATCAACTATTTACTAGGTAGTTTCCCAAAGAAAGGGTTTAACCTGTTTAATATCTATAATGGTAGTTTGCCTTATAGCTGCATTGGATGTTACCACATACTGTTTCTGCCTCTCTTTCAATTGTAAAATTATAACACTTAGAAAGCACTATCCCATGTCAAGATTTTTTTTGTTCTATTAAATGCCCAAGAATGGTATAAAATAAAAGCCAAATAAATATGCTGGTTCTTCTAGGGCAATGCTTGGGGTTTTGAGCAGATACCAGGTATAGAAAATTAACCACTTTCAGTCAAAAAGAAAGAAATGACCAAGTTGCACGTGGTTAACAGGTGTCTTATATAGTCTGTGAAATTACTGCTGGCTTTCTGGTGCGGAGTCCCTTCTCAAAGGTTCTGTCTGCTGGTCTTTGCTGAGCTGCTGGTAAACGTTCCAAAAATTAGTGTTCTGGTATCAAGAAAGCACATGGGCTTAAAAATCTTATTTTGAAAACAATGAGGCATGATAATTTATATCTTTAATTTCTTAGATGTGAAATGAGAATGAAATTTAAAGAGGGATTTCCGTGTTGGGAACTGTCTTTGAAGTTTTGGCCCCACAGTATAAAGAAACAGGTTTACTGATGTTATGTGATCAGTGGTTTTCCATTGCACAATTTCTAGCCCCCACTGGAAGTCAAATTTAGCAAATGTGAAGTCATGGAGAAGAAACAGCTATAGATGCTGTATTTTCAAGACTGTCATATTCTTTTTCTTTTTGCTATCTCATCCCAGCCCACCTGTTTGTCCGGAATTGCTTAACTAGTTATTTAGGCTTCTCCAGCCTTATGCTGTCCTATACTCTTCTACTGCTGTGGCTTCAGTTCTTCTTTAGTCACTACTGGCACTTTAGCTGTGCTGCTGTTCATCTCAGGGAGCTGCTATGGAGCTGATGCTTCGTCTCACCAGAGAAATGAGCTACTGGATGCAAAGATGCTGGTTTGCATGTGTACAAAATGCTGCTTTGTGTATGTACAAATAGCTTTTTCCATTTACAGAATAATGCAGAGCAATTTCTTAAAATTATCATAGGTAAGTGAATGTGTATGTTTCAAACCAAAGTACTCTTAAAAGAGGAAGGTAATGTGAAGGGTTGCTCCAGAATACTGTGGGGTTTCTTTTAATGGACATTGTTTCCCAGTGGCTTGAGTGAGTTGCAGGGAATGTTCCATGACTCCGGGTAAGTCCCTGCTGTTACATACTACAGTGACTGTCTTTGGAAGAGATAGTAAGGTTAGAAATAAAATCAGTTACTATAGTTCAAACTTATTTTTGCAGCATACCTGAGATTGTTCATTTTTGCTGGATGGCTGAGTTGCATGGGGCAATATTTGTGGACTTGGTAGGGGAATCTTGTTTCTGAAAATCTCTCTGGGAAGGTCAGACTCCTTAGTTTTGTACTGTTTTTACCTAGATGAAGTACAATGGAAAGACTTTCCTCTTGGGAAGCTCCCAGGTCAGACAGATGACCCTGATGGTCTCATGTTGGATAATTATTCTATGATGTCGCTGCTTGATCAGCCAGTGAGAGATGAGTGGAAGTCTCTTCATACAAAGTGAGTAATGGTGTCCTGAACCATGAAATGCCTTTATCTCTCTGTGCCTTGTACTATACAATGGGAAAAATTAAGGTTGAGATTTCTTTTTTACTTCTGTTTAAGTAAATAGTTTGACCTATTGTGGTGGTTTTAATCTAGGCCTTCCCTGGTTACCAGTTTGTAACCAAGGAAGGGACAGTGTTCCCAGTATTCCATACGGTTTTTACGTAAATCGTGGTATAAATAAGAAGGGAGGAGAAGCCTTCGTTCTTCTTCTCTTCCGCCGAAGTTCGGTTACAGTGGGTCCCTGCATTGGTCTCGCTTATCTAAGGCTGAGGCTGCAGCATCCACTGACCTGCCACGTGAAACCTTGGGGAGCGCTGGCCGTGTGTGTGTCAATCCTGTTTCTTTCTAAGGGACGTGGTGAGATTTGTTTTACTAGTTATTTTACTGGTTCTCGGGTTTGATTGTGCATATCTACTCGGTGTCCCTTTTTGTTTCCTTTTGTCCCTTTTTTTCCCCTTTCCCTATCCCTTTGGGGGGTGTTTGGATTCCCATTTGCTGTGTACAAAGCATCTTAACTGTAATATACATAAAATATAATTTTTATATAACTAGCTTGATTTTCCGGTTCTTCAGTTTGCATAGTTTTTTTCCTTTGCCCTGGGGGAGGTAGAAAGGGGGGGAAGAGAGGGGCTGCTACTGGGGGGTTGGGTATTTGGCAGGGAGCCAAGTCCGAACCATCACACCTATCTAATATCTCCTACTGTCTTTAATACCCACTAACTGTGCTTCTTTCAAGTAATGTGTGTGTTTGGAAGGACCTTTGCAATGCTGGTGTAAGAGTATAACAGTTTGTTCTTCAGACCGTGCTGAAAACTTTGTGTTGTCTGATGCTTTTAAAGTAAGATACAGTCTGCTGATCCCTTAGAGTAACTAGTCTGGAATGGCAGAATTTTTAAACAAAGCTACTGAGAGCTGGTGGAGAATCTGCCTGGTGGTACACTGGGATGAATAATTTTTATGGAAACGACTGTGGCCTCACAGTTAAAGCATTCAAGACTAAAAGCCTTGTAAGTCACTTAGCTGCCCCCAGTGTCAGTTTTCCTAGACTAGCTGATCTTGTGTAGGAAGGAGGAGTCATTCTGAAATGCACAGTGGTTTCCAGAAGCACTTTGAGGTGCATTAGTGGGAAAGCATGAAGATGAGGTGATAAGGTTGCCCACAGAACACTGTAATACCTGAGGAAAGAATTGGCTGTACATGGGCTGGTGTCATGCTGAGTTTCACATTAGTGAATGCAAACATGTATACCAGGAAAAAGAGATTTCAGCTTCAATCTCCCTTTGTTTTTAAAGATAAACTCAGTCTTGAAAGACAATAATAGCTCATCTCAATTCCTGTTTGACTTCTTTTCTGCTTTTGTTGTTGTTTCTGGAGATTCAAAATATTGGAGAATATGCTTCCTCTATGCTGAAAGTAACAGCCTAGCTATCCACAATGTTTTCCCCTCCTGAAGAAGTAGTTTTTTTGTTCTTTCCTTGCCACTTAACACACTTCCCCCCCAACTGGCCTCTTGGGGAACCCTTTGCACACAGTTTCTCTGCTTTACCATCAGATCTTCCCAAAGATGAGCAAACAGAAAAGCTCAAATCTCAGAGAAGCAAAACCATTCAAAGAGAGCAGAATCCAGCCAAAACTGTATTTAGCCGTCTTTGCAGATAGATATGCTATTGGAAAAAATAGGCCAAAACTAAACGCAGGATTCAAGGTATGGTCTCACCAGTGCTGTGTACAGGGGGACAATCACTGCCCTGCTCCTGCTGGCCACACTATTCCTGATACAGGTCAGGTGCCATTGGCCTTGTGCCCACCTGGGCACCCATAGGCTCATGGTCAGCCTCTCTCACCAGCATGCCCAGGGTCTTTTCCATGGGGCTGCTTTCTGGCCCCTCTGCCCCAGCCTGGAGTGTTCCTGAGTGGTTGTGATTCAGGGGCATGTCCGTGTCTGTCCAGGGAGTCCCTGTCCTAGGAATGACAGCAGGTCTGTATAGTCATGAATGGTGAGGAGTATGCATCAAAACAGAAAAACGCATTAGCAGGCTGAATTCAGGATAGTGTCCAACAGCAAGAAGAAGACATCAGGTCATTATAGTGAGAACTGTGATGTTTCTGTTGTTGGCTTTGTCTGCCAGGCTTCTGGCAGCATTTCATCTGAACAGGAACTATCTAAGAGGTGTTTCGATCTTAAAGGAGAAATTACTAGTTTCTGAGGAGTTCTGAAAAGCAGCCTCTCCTATAGTCAGTTAAGTTGCTGTGTAAATAAAACATCCCAAACATCTCAATCTTTTTTGCAGGATTTTTTTTCTGTCTTCAGAGCTATTTGTTTTTAACGAGACAATTTCCTGAGATGCTTAGATACTTTGGAAAAGCTTACAGTTCCTTCCTCCCTGGCTCCAAAACATTGTGTTTATTGATGGTTTTTCTGGTGTATGCTGTGCATGTGTGTTGTCAAAGTTCATGTTTAGTGTTGCTTAGGCAACCTCTGAAGCTATGAACCTGTCATCCTCAGGCAGATCTTTTGGTTTTGTGATAAGCGTATGTGCTTTTTGTTAGCTCCCAGTGCTCAGTTTTCCCTGACAGCAGGAGCAAATTCGGCAAATAATGACCATTAGGAGCGTTTTCTGAGGTGCAGTTGCTGACATGCTGTTGCTTTAGGGATTGCATTCCTGAAAGTCTCTGTAAATGCACTGATTCCCACAACTTCTTCCTAAAGCCATAGGAATGGGTAGTATTGGTGTGCAGGATAGGCATTGTAACATTTGTAATTTGTGATGACTGTTCTTATGTTAACTGCTTGCTGTATTAGCATTTCACCTGATGAGCTGCAAAGGACAGATGAAGATTCAGATGAAAATTGTTCTCTGGTTATTTCTCCAGTCATGTGTCCCTCAGAACTGTCAGTAGCTGGTAACCTTACTTTTGGTTTGTGCCTTGGTACCTTCAGTGTTTTAGGACCGTTGCCTCTCTTGAACAGACTGATTAAAAACTAAGGACATTCCAGCAGCTAAATGTTCAGAGCTAAAAAATAAAAATGATGTTGTGGAAATAACATGCTATCAAAATTAACTTTGGTGATGTGAGCTTCTAAATCAGCTCAGTTCTTATGTGCTTTATTTCTCTTCCTCATAGCTCTGCAGAATTGAAAATCCATGGGACAGGAGGATTGTTATGGACCCAGAATGACTTCCATAAAATAAAAAGTGGCCTTCAACTTTTCTGAGACAGCATCAGAGTGCTCTATGACTTTCAGTATTGCACAAGTTAAGTGGGATGGAAGAACTAGTAATGGTGGTGGGAAAATAATTTGTTGTTGTTGTGATTTACTGATTTTTACCCTATAAAATCAGTTTTTTATAAAGGTGGTTTAAGTTCCATGTATAGTAACCATTGTCTTGCTTAACTACTACCATGAACCTTTAACTCTAGTTGATGTTTGTGAAATACAGTTAAGAGAACTTTGGAATCCCTCAAGGTCCCTTAATTTTTTCATGGTTAATAAATGCAACTGACTTTGAAGACAAACCTTCCTCCTGGTTCTTGTTTCTCCATTCTCACTCAGGTATTCTAGAAAGTGTCCTCTGGTCCTCATTAGCCAGACTATTGAGCTGATACTGTCCTGTAGGAGTAATTTGCCAGGATAAGATTATGCTACAATTTTTACCTAGCTTGGATTTCACACAGCTTCAGGGATCAATCCTGGCTGTAGCATGGCTGAATGCACCCTGGTGCACAAATACCTTCCAGACGTTTTTGTCACCATTTTTCTCAAGTGATGACCTTGAGGCCATTACTGTCTCCTTTTCAATGAAGTGTTTTGCTTGATGTTATTTTTGTTCACAATTTTGCTAAGGTTCATTACCAATATTGTGGTCTCTGCTGAGAGCTGGTATGATTACTGCAGAAATGGATCTGAGTGAGTGCCCTGTTGAAAAGTTACTGAGAAAAATGGCTTCTGGATAGTTTTTCCTAAATTTTCTTTACCTGTATTACAGGTTCTCAGAACTTGGAGGCTTGTGCAATTACCTGTAAAAAACCCAGGAGTTTAAATATGTATTTATTGCAGGACTCCTCAATAAGACTTTGTTAGAGTGCATCTGCTAGAGGGTAATACAGAGGCTTTCTCAGAGTCAGTCTAATAATTTGATGTCTTAAAAACTAATCAAAAAGAGGAACATGTCAATAGAAAGGGAGAAAGGACAGCTTTAGCAGTACTTTGCATAGGATTGAAATGCATGTTTACAACAGCAAATTCATGGATGCTTTGGGCTGTCAAGTAAAGGCTTAGCTAGATATCCATAATGTATTTCTTTAGTCTTTCTTTTCTCAATTTTTGTTCTTCTGTTCTACTGCAGTTGCTTGTTACCAGATGGCCAAAAGTTATTTAAAATGGAAGATACACTGCACATTTCCTTCTCTAAAAGCAAGCAGTACCAATGCAAAAGGAAACAAACTTCTGGGGGATTTTTCATGTAAGCCTTTCCCCTTTCTCCTTTTAGCCACAGTTACTCAAACTTTAGGAAACTCTGAGTGAAGGGTATTTGTTCTTTTATTACTGCATTTCAAAGAGTATGAAATTACTTAAATTATTGTATTTTGTATTGCAAACAAGCACACAATTCAAAAAGGAATGTGTGGTGCTGGCAAATGCTGTACCATATGTAACTTTTTTCCCCTTTGGTAGAGGTTCCCACCAAGGTCCCCTTGGAGTGTGTCTGCCACTGGGATTTTTCAGTAAATCAGCTAAAAAAAAATACTAAGAAAATTTGGACAGACTCATGCAGCCTTGTTATGAACCTGTAACGGTAAGGTTTTTTTACATAACAGCTTTTTGGAGCTCTTGTCTGAAGAGGGCTGAAAAAACAAAAAAGCTAGAAACATATAATCCAATGGCTCTCAGTTTTATTAAATAAGGAAAATTTTTTTATATATATATATATATATAAACTATAACATCTCATATTATTAAATAATTGTGCAAAACGTTTACACAGAGCAGGGGGGAACAGTTGATAGCCTGTACTTTTAGATTCTTGCAGTTCTTTTAATACATCTTCAGACTTTAAATACCACAGACCAAAATCATCAATATTGTAAAATGACTCTTCAAAGGCTAACCAGACACTGGCATGAGAATAATTAAAGTGATGGTACACTTGTCTTTTTCCACTGGAAATATTGCAGGAAATACAGTTAATGAGGGCTCTGTCACACAAACAGGCTGTGGGTACGTAAGAGGAGTATTAAAGCTGAACACTTGCCATAGAAGTAACCGTGACAGATCTAAAGATCTGACCATTATGAGTTCTGGAGTAATAATGCTTCAGGTAAACTTTTGGCAAATCAAGATCAAGGAACATTTCAACTCTGGAGCAAAGCTTCACAGAAATGATGCACGTTCCTTCTCCTTAGTATGGAGCTTTAAAAATTGCAATAATCAGGTGTTCCTGTTTGTGATTTGCTGTACATCACAGGTTTGCACACAACACCAAGTATTCTGTAACTTTATAATTTGGACAAATTCTTTATATGTTCCAGCTTTATCATTAAGAATTTCAAAATGCCAAAATTCATCATTTGAGACAAACTGGCAGTAAAAGTAGGGAAACTCACCTAGATAGGTGTTTTGGTTTTGTGGGTTTTTTTTCAATGAGGCTCCTTCTACTTGTTCTAAGCAACCATACTCCACACCTATTTTTAAGTTTACAGTTATAGCATTTTTTACAAAAGCTAAACAGACTCATGCTAGTAAATAAATTACATGCAGCAACAACTTAGAGCAGTGCACACTTCTAAAGAGATTTAAGAATACCACATACTGGTTTAACATCCATTTTCACTCATTTTGTCATTAAGACTTACATTATATTTGGGTCAACCAAAAAAACCCAAAGAGATTTATAAAATTTTACAACAATTAAACAATAATGTTTAATTCTACAAACAAATGAATAAAGCCAACTACTGCAGCTCAATATGACAACAACAGACTAACAGCAGTGAAATCATTTACAATTTACTATACTACAGACATGTATTTCTTACAAAAAACATTAAATAACTTAGACTGACATCCCATAAAGTATTTGTTTTTTGATTTATGAGTTTAAAGTTACACACTTTTAAGTGACAAATTATGTGAAAGTAATATAGCTAAAGATGAAAGGTAAGTAAATCAGAACTTCCAGAGAATGCTCTGGTCCCAGTAAAGCACTAAAATCTACTGCTTAACTCTTGTTGACTGCAGTAGTCTGTGATTTTCCCTTCACACTTTTTCCCCCCTCATCTAGAATTGTATTTTCATGGATTTTATTAAAATATAGTTTCTAGAACTGTTCTCTTACAGTTTTAAGAACATTTAAATACCATGCTCTCAAAAAGAGCATTTATATGAAGTCATATTTACAATATAGACAGTTATGATCAGGTGTTAATAAGATCAACTCTTCCTTGTAAGAAGAAATCTAAGCTTATGCGCTAAAGATTAGTGAATGTGTCAGTGTTTTGAATTGTCTTGTAAACATATCTGAAAACAGATGTGGATGACTGAATTATCACTTAAAGTAGTTGATCAGGAAAGACTACATCACATAGAAAAGTTTCATTACTTCTGAGGAGGATAAACAAGCACAAAATTTGCAGGTTATTTCCACAAGGCTCCACTGCCCATTCTGTAACTATGCATGGTGGATGCTAAGTAGCTTCCTAGAAAATTTGCCCTTGAAGTGCCTTAGGGAAATAGTTTGCTGGGTTTGTATTAGCATAGCATTCCCATTTTAAAAAAGGAATTATTCTATCACTAAAACAAAGGTTAGTGAAAATTAAAGATGACCAGACAAATCCTACAAAAATGGGTATCTCCATAAGCCACCTAACTCTTCATACAGAAATCTCCGCTTGGTTTTCCACATTAGAAAACATCAAAAACACTTACTAAACCTCTCTTAAAATAGCTTATCTTTATAAGTGGAGAAAAACAGAACAAACATTTTTCTGCATACGAATATCTTAATTCCATGCAAGATGGAAAACATGAGTGCACAATAAACTTCATATCGTACCTAAATAATTTATAAATTAATGTTAGAATAAAGTAAGGTCTATAGCAATTACTGATACATTTTAAACACATGCAGATGAGCTAACAGCAACATTTTTACATAAAGTTTAGTGCAAGAATGTATCTGCTTAATAAATAGACTGAAGATACCTATGTAATGCTTTGAGATGTACACGCAGTATCTGTGCACATAAAACCTGGTTGTGAAAAGTTGTCCTTGTTTGTCTATAAACTACAAGTGCCCATTTTAAATAAAAAAAATCCATAATTACTCATGGGCTACTTCCCTGTGACACATGGTGTCACAAACATTGTGGTGAAAATGTAATACTGAAGTTAATCTAGAGATTATTTTTTTTTATACACAGTTTTTATACAATCAAGAAAAAGAGATACAATTTGTATCAACAAACAAAAGGTCATTTCTGGTTATTTGAGGCATTGCTCTCAGCTGCTTATACCATGCAAGAGAAGAGAATAAGAATTATTTGCAAATTAAAAATATGAAATGTTTTTGTAAACTGGTCAAGTATCAAATCTCTTTTCCCCAACTATCACAAGTGTCTGAAGATTTCTTTTTCCCCCATTAATAGAATAACCAACTAATTAAAACTTCAGTTATTTTTAAACACCAAGGGTAAATACAGAGTCACCTTCAAGTCACCTCCTTTCAAATACATAATGACATGGTCATTCTATATTTCATCTGTACCAACACAAGAATATTTATTATGTGCGAAATGATACAGTTATCAAATGTCAGTAAATTAACTGTAGTTGCACCCATAATTGTGGTTTGTTGTTGGTTCATTTGTTGGGTTTTTTTATATGACAGGAACATATTTTGCACATGATAAAGAGCCCACAAGATATTCCGAATCAAACCAACCACTACAGTAACACAAGTGGAGGAAATGATGTAACTTTGTTTCTCAGACAAACAGATAATTAGAAAGCAGCATGCAAGCCATTATCAAAACACCAGAAACAACCCTGACTGCAGCCTCACGTTCTGTGTGTTTCACAGTAAGAAACATTTAGGCAGTGTCACACCTTCTCATGAAGAAACAAAAGGCCATAAACCAGGCCTTCTCAACTTTCATGAAAAAAAACTACAGTAGAAGTCAACAAGTCCTAGCTCGAGACATGTCGAGTTAGTCATGGTTCAAAATGTTGAAATATACAGTGGATTCAAAAAAGGGCGTCCAGTCAGTGCAGCTTAAAAAAACCAATAAACGTCTCTTTTGGAGACATTTAGCTACAAAGGTTCCCACCCTGAGCAAGATACCAGTTGCGCAAACAATTGCCACACAAAATTATCTCACCTGTTGAAACAGGAACTTTAAAAGCCTTCATGAGGCAAATGCACACCTTTGCGTGGATCTGAAGAGCAAGAACCAGGACAGCTTTGCCACAAATCCAAACTGGAGCATCTCTTTTCAAGAAGCAGTTTTCCCCCTCCACCTTTTCTCAAGTTGATCTTGTACAGCCCTCTTGAATGTCAGGCTCACTCAAATACCATCCTGGCTCCCAGAGAAAGGGCTGTAGGTACTGACGAACTTCCATATTAAATTCCTATTTTCACTGCTTCAGGTTGAGTAATCCAGTTTACATAAAACTGGCACTTTACTTTCAGCTTGTCTGGTCATTTGGGCCAGCACTGCACATTTCTGAAGAGAGAAGCTACAGTTAAACTTTTAGTGTATTGAATGGCATTCGTGCCTTTACACTGTATGTTTTGGTCCGAATTTAAAAAAGTACTTGGGTTCTGTTGGATTCCATCAACGTATTGGATGATGTACTAGATATTTAAACACTTGAGAAACAGTTCTGCAATTTAAGTACCAACAACCATATTGACATTCAAAAACTGAAATCAGTTTTTCCTTTTACAAATTAATTTTTATCAAATTTACTTTCTTTTCAGTATTTAAGATGCCAGTAGGCAGTGTCTGATAACAAAGCTGAAACCCTGGGTGTGTATAGAGCATACTTTTAGAGGCCGATTAGGTATTTATAAGCAAATTGAAAGTGTACACTAATACATGCAGTATAATTACTAACATTAATTTTGTAGTAACAGCTTTGAGACACTGAATGTGATATAGTTCTTAATGAGCTATCCATGCAGCAAGGTATGCATTTCCTATAAAATACTATTAAAAATCCCTATATTTAAAATCTTAAAATTTGAAGTTCAATCAACTTTTATATAGTGCCTCAGCATATAATATGATTGCTACTGTGTACAGGATTTTATACTACCTTAGTAGAAAATATTTACAATAGATTGGCCCCTTCATGTAAGTTTTCCTCTGGGTGCTATGTGCTGTACAGTTTCATTTATCCAAAAGAGATTGTACTGCTTTAACACCCTGTTCTTAATTTGGCAACAATCACAGCTGCCAGTTGTTGTGCATCTGTCATGTGGGGATTTTTTTCCATCACAGAAAGCACAATGCTTGGAGGGAAAATATTGCAGAGGTTCTTGTATGTTTGATACTGATGTTCTGGGATGACATGAGGTTCCCGTGGCTCACCACATATCCCAATCCAGGGATTCCTCCAGAGTTGCTCCATCTTCTCAGGCATGCTTCTCACCATTACAGGTTCATAACAAGGCTGCATGAGACTGTTACTCAGTGGATAGGAGTGGTAAGCATAGGAGTCTGATGCACATGGCAGGGGATCCCAGCTGGCGTGCTGCTCTCGGCACAGGGGTGGCCGTCTCTGCCGTGTGGGGTTACTTTCATAAAGCCGCGAGTCGGAAATACTGTCCATTCTTGTCATGACCAAGGCACGGCTTGGTTGTGCAGTAGATGGATGAACATTTTGAGGCACAGGGTATTCTCCTGGACAACTGGACCGTGCTCCAACAACTGGATGCTGGGTATTTAGGCCTAAGTGGGAAACTGACTGTTTGCGAAGGGTTTGCTTAGGCTCTTCAGTTCCATAACTCTGAACTCTATTTAAGGCTTCATGGTAACCATGGGGAAAAGGCTGAAGACGATTTTGCGATGGCAGTCTGTGGCTCTTCACATTGTCTTCTGGACTGGCATCTGCTACACCCAGATACAAGTCATTGTAAGAGGAATAAGAATCATTACTTGTATGGCTTAAGCAATTGTCAGGACAGGGGCTTGAGTTTCTAGAATACATCCCCTGGTCCATATCAGCCCCGTAATAATCTGAGTTACGGATACTACTTATGCTCAAGTTGGAGAAATCACTGAGTAAGGAATAATAGCCATGGTCCCCCAATGACTCATATTTGGGATACTGGTCAGTATAGCTAACTGAGGTGCCGTGGCTATTGGTGACTAGTATAGGAGGATATTGCACACTGGACATATGTTCCAGTGAGGATTTCTGATGCATGAACTGTGAGGAACCTGGCACTGGACTGCTTGCAGAACGAGTGTTTAATGCACCAGCTGCATGGCTTTTTGGTGGAGGGAGCGTTGGTACACTTAGTGCAGAAACCAGAGACGGGACAGAGCTGGCCTCGGACTTCCGGGCTACTGATAACTTTTCCTCAGGCTCCACAGCTACTGACCTAATGCTTGGATCTGACTGACGTTTTGGGGCAATGCGTTTCACTTCAGAACTGATTTCTCCTTTGGAGCTGGATGGCCCTGTGCCACATTTGGCCAAGGCTCCCTCACTCATAGTTTTCACAGCAGATAATTTGGCACTTATTCGAAGCTCATCCGCTACTGACCTTTGAGGCTGGTTTGCACGTTCTGGGTGATAATATTTACATTTGTGCCCATAGGTGCACTTTTTACCTGGAAGAAAAGTGTTTTCAGGTTAAATAAATCAGAAACTCATCAATACCAGCAGTTGCTATCTTTTTTTTTTATATCTTTCACCACTTCTCAATAGTAATATTTCTGTATTAACCCCCTAAGGAATAATTATGTATTTGGAACATACAGGCAGTCAGAGACTCTGCAGCCTCTATCAATGTATATCAATGCATCAAAGGCAACACATACCATGTTTCTTCCTACTGCCTCATGATTTCAATACTGACAACATACTCAGTGCTATATAAAACGAACCAGCTTTAACATAAGTTTGTATAACTATTAATCTCTTTCCTTGACTACAAACCAGAATAAAATAGCAAAAGGTGTATCTGCTAAGCCTTAATTTTCTGCTACATTGTTTTTATAAATATGTGTATGAAGGGTAGAAAAATGGACATAGTGCTTGGATGGCAACCTGAAAAATGGTGCATTTCTTTGTTCCAGCAATGACAAGACATTAATTGCTTGCTTCACCTACCTTTAAATGCATCAAATCAATCTAACTTGGGCACTTACCATAAGGACACGGTTGTTTCTTATGTTCAGGAATAACTGGCCTTTTTCTTAAGAAATTTTCAAGGCTTGGACCATGGCGTCCTAAAGGATCATCAGGAGGCATAAATCTAAGGAAAAAGAAAGGAAACTTGATCAGCTTTTCCCGAGGATGCAGAATTAGCAAATTCCCTTACTTTTGAAGAAAAACCCATACTTGTCATTCACAAAAGAATACATTAGCAGCCGCTCCTCTATGAACTTCTTCCATTCTGGTTTTTCATTCTGAAGATCCCGATAGTTATCATTTGATACAATGATGCCATCTGAGTCGAAAGCAAGTTTTACTATGAATCGATCATCATAGCAAACTACTCTTCTCCCCTGAACTCTTCGAGATGGGGTGAAAACAAGAATTTTTTCTTTCTCCAATTTACGTAAGATTTCTTGATCTGTAAAATAATTTTAGTTGAGCGGCTATTAAAAAGGTTTTAAAATAAAGAAATTCAGCCTTTGAAATATGAAAATTCTTGCCCTCTTTTCTGACAAAGTACTTTGCATTATATACAGTCCCCATTATCATTAAAAAATACCTAGAACCAGAGTGCCATTTTATTTCCGAGGTTTCAAAGCACTGAGTAAATACTCAATATCTAAACTTCATAACCACTCTACAGCCACTACCTCTAAGCCAGTACCTTTACTTAGTCTTCTGAACATGTCAAGAACTCACTTATTACTGTATTACAACAGCCTTCTTGTTAGCCTAGAGTAAAATATAAGTACTTTGTATGGGTCTAAACACATGTTGCCTCTTCAGTGTTCAAGATAACCCTACTAACTGAGTCCCTGGCCTGTTACTACTTATTTCAGACTCACCCAGCAAATAAGACTCAGTTCTTATATGCTTAAAAATATTTGCTAATGGGAGAATTTTGACCACTGCTTCTCCAAAGTGTTGATATGACCCAGTAATGTTCCAAACCCAACAGCATGGTTTACACATAAATGCTTGTTTCTTCACCTGTGAAACTGCAGTGTTTTCAAACAAACAGCTGAGTGCAACATCATGCAGTGTCACATCCACAGCACTGTATATGGAACCCATTAGAGAGGCAACATGATTTTTTTCTTTTTAACCAAGGGGTGAAAGAAAATCCATGTTACCTGTAATTGGTGCATCAGGTCGAGACTGTTCTTTTCTCCATGCAGGTACAAACACAGTGATATCTTTATGTCCTTTTTCCAGAAACCAATCAACAGCTAGTTGAATTCCCCGGCACGAAAATCCTTCTTTATTCCCATGGCTGAAGAACATGCATGTTTTAGAAACAGCAAGGACAAACATTACATTTGGTTTTGGTTTTTCTTGTGGTGGTTTTGATTGTTTTTTTTCTTCTAAAGCTGCCATGGTCAAAGGATATAAGGAAAAAAAAGTCTGTAAAGTTTCATTAGACCTGCTTACATAATTGGAAGAAGACAATTGTACAGAGCTATTCAGTCATCACACTACAGCAACCCCGCTACTTAAAAACTATAGAAATGGTGAAATTCACTATCCCCAAAACAAATAAGCATGAAGTTTTTCTGTTTTTTCATTTTATTAGCTAAGCTAATGTAAAATAACACTTTCCCTGACAAAATGGGCTTACATTAAGTAACACCATAAAACGTTACCACAGAAAAGGAATGAACAGTACTGCCTGTCATGGGTGATAAGTGCTTTTAAACATCTATATTAATAAAATCTCTTTCCCTGATAATAAAGGTTTTACATTTTTTATTAGGACTTTTTATAGGAAAGAAATAATCATGTCAAAGTTGTTTAAGTCCCATCCTCATCAAAAATTTGCTTTCTGAAACACACAGGAGTTTCTAAAACAGAATACAATTCAGATAAAGGAGTTTAATTTTTAAAAAGGCATAAGAAGTTTCTGCAAGGGAAAAAAAGAAATTCTTAAGAGGTTTGATAGAAACTAAGGAGAATCTTAATTAACAGTCTTATTCAATCTCTATTTGTATCATCAATAATTACAGTATTTTTAAGCATGAGAAGTGTATAAATCTTGCACTTCTCAGATATTCCCAGTCTGCAGAGCAGATTTTGCATAATTAAGAGACTTCCATCATATTAAAATTGTCTTTAGCAATATTAAAATTGTCTTATTCTATGGATTATAGTTCAAAATTTCACTTCAGAGTTGCTGCTGTTATTCTTACTGTTGTAGAATGACATCAGAGATTACTGGAGCATAGCAAGTTTGCTTTTCCTGGGCTCAGAACGTTACATAATGTAACCCTGAGGCAGACCAAAGTCAGACAGACCTAATATCCTCTGTATAACTGAATCACCAGCATAGCCTAAATCCTCACAACTTAAATAAACCTAAATAATGAATACAGAAGCTGCAAAGTGGCTAAAAGCATTTTGCTTTAAATTTTTACACATTTAGATTTTACAGAATTTAATACCCTTTTAAATTTTCAGATGCATAAGCATTTTGTTACGAGTTGTACTCGATGATGCATATGGGTCCCTTACAACTTGAGATGCTCTATGATTCTACAAATACAGCATCAGATTTGAGTTATGCAATAGTAAGAGTACACACACTCTTTTCTCCAGTTGCTGTCACATTATGCTCAGGAGTAACTCAAGCAGTACAGAGACTGCAAATTCAACGGGCACAGAAAAAAAAAAAAAAGTTAAATCCAGTTTTGATGATGTTGTTTGACAGAAAAATTTTTTTGATTGATATGTCCACCCCTTGGCACTGGAAAATCGAAGGTTTTATGTATTTCAAAAGTCAGAGTACTCGATACATCTATAAAAATCTGAATTTTTGTGATATATTGAAAAAATAATAATTCATATTACAAATTCTCCTAGAGAAGGTTGATACCAAAGAAATCTATTGTACAAACAGTACCTGAAGAAATCTCATCACTAAACAGACTTTAAATAACTCCCTCATAAAAAATTCTACTTTCTCAATGATAAACAAATCATTGAATAGCTGAACTCTGTACTCTGCAGACATGTTCAAAAGTGTCATGGGACAGGTATCTCTTGTTTTAGTGTTGACCTCACAGTCAAGTGTACATAGAATCCTAAAATATCCTGATTTGGAAGGGACCTAGAAGGACCATCCAGTCCAACTCCTGGCCCTGCACAGAACACCCCAACAATCCCACCATGTGCCTGAGAGCATTGTCCAAACGCTCCTTGAGCTCTGGCAGACTTGAGGCCGTGACCACTGCCCTGGTGAGTGCCCCACCAACCTCTGGGTGAGGAACTTTTTCCTGATAACCAGCCTAAAACTCCCCTGACTCAGCTCCAGCTATTGCCTTGAGTCCTGTCACTGGTCACGAGACCAAAGAGATACCTGTTCCTCTACTGCCCTTCTGGAGGATGCTGAAGACTGCAATGACATCTGACCTCAGCTTCTTTTTCTCCAGGCTGAACAGACCAAGTGCCCTCAGCTGCTCCTCACACGGCTTCCCCTCCAGACCCTTCACCATCTTCGTGGCCTCCTCTGGACACTCTCTAATAGCTTCATGTCTTTTTTATATTGTGCTGCCCAAAACTGCACACAGGACTCAAGGTGGGGCAAGCACTTCACATACCGTGAAGTCCACTGAATATCATCAGGATACACAGCATGTAATTTTAAAAAGAACCAAGCTGTCCTCCCCTGTTCAGTTACTTTTTTTTAATGTCCAGAAGCAATTTTCAGCATTGTTCAAAGAACTTCAAAAAATTAAACCATCCACACAAAAGCACACTATCTCTGGAACAAAAGATTTGAGGAGAGAACTTGGGTTTAAAAGGAGGGGAGGGGGACTGGAATACAGATTACATAATTACATAATTAGCATAATTAAAATCCTAAAGAGTCCTAAGATGTATTTTCAATGTAACAATATACACAATTTAAAATTACTTTGCCATCAATATTGATTTTTCTTATAAACATTTTAGTGATTTATTTATTTCAAACATTGTGACAGGCAGACCCACCTCATGGCGACATTGCTTCCATCAATGACAATTGGCCTCAAGTTATCACTATTATCCACAACTTCATCTTCCAGTGACAATTCAGGGCTTGCAATTTCCTTTGGGCAAGGGCCTCTTGGCACCAGAGTACTGGTGGTACTGCTGGCAGTGCTTTGTCCCTCTGACTCACTTTTGTTGCCAAGTCTCACAAGCTCTGCTAGAACATCATTGATGAGTGCATCTGCTCCCAATTTATTCAGTACAGTCTGGATCTGATCTCCTGCATACCCAAGCTTTAAAGCAAAATCCATTTTAGCTTGGTATTCCTTGTCCAGATTTGTTTTGCATTCATCTACCTTCAAATCTTGCGTGATACTGCTCTGTGAAAAGCTTGGGCGATCCAAACAAGGGGACCGGCAGAGTGGCCTATGTGGTTTGGTGGAAACCTCCTTTTCTCTCCACTGAGTAGTGCTACAGCTGCTTCTGAAGTATGGTGGTTCAGGCTCACTTTCTGAGCTCGTCCATTCCTCAGATTCAGCACTGCATTCCCCCGCATCTTGTTCCACATTTCTGTCTTCTCTGGAGTGCCTCTTCTCCATTTTCAGTTTCCCTACCATAGACCAGGCCGTCATCACGTTCAGCTTCCAGCCAGAGAGCTCAGTTCTCTTTCATTTCCAAAGCCACCTGGAATTCATATTCAGTGGCATCATGTTGGCCAGTTAAAAGTTTACACGAGGCTGGAGTCAATTTGCCTTGCTTACTGTGTTCTGGCATAAACAACACCAACATGAAGTTCCTTAAAAAAAGGGAATAAAGTTAAAAATTAGGTTTCAAGCAATTCTGCAAAATCAAAATACTCAACTACAATGATTTTGTATACAAGTCAGTAGGAGTCCCTAATCATTCACATTTCTATGTAAAACTGATCATAATAAAGCCTATAATTACATTGTCTCTGTAATCACAAATTAAACTCTCCCTCCCCCCATCACTCTACCTACAAAAAAAAAAAAAAAAAAAAAAAAAAGGACAATTCCCACACAATAAAATGATGGTTGGAATGAATGGATTATCTCAGTAATATTTAAAGATAATAAAACAGAAAATGGTGACCCACCACTTTCACTAGAAACATGTCTTCTACTGCAGGAACTGCCTGTCTACATTAGCAACAACTGTCCAGCATTCCAGTGTGCAGGAAATTTAATACAAATCCTTTCAGCCACTTTTAGAAAGGGTTTACTATCAGAACCAACAAGTTAAACTGGCTGCTAGACATGTAAAGGTCAGTAACAAGATGTAAAAAGGTACCACAAGATGATTATCTTGTAGAAGCACATCATCATGTTTACTGTACCTATTGTACTGAAAATTCCCCAATCAAGGATGGATATTGCTGCATTTTGTCAGAAAGTCAGGCTACGAACTCGTAATTCTTGTCTTATACCAGAAGAATATTTGTTCAAGGAATTCTAAGGAGAGGTCTGACTAACTAGAAGATTCCAGTTAACCTGTGAAGGGCTTAACTAACATCATGGAGATTTTGAAGAAGTTTTTAAAAGCAATTGCACATATAGCAGTATATATTTTACATAAAATGGTAAATTAAGACATATATAAAAATGCAGGTAATCAGAGGAAACTGATTATCAAATTAATTGGTTAGAGGCCTACTTTCAGAAAGCTGCAAGTCCCACTTTCTTCTCCTCTATAGAACAGCAGATTGAGAACCTAAGATCCAGTGTGAATAATGAAAAATAACAATAGTTTTCAAGAAACCATTTATTTTAAATCTACTTTTTAATTTTGATAAATCTTGCTTTTTGCAGCTAAGCCAGTTTTCTTTGTGCTGAAAAATGTTGCAGATACAAGCTGTGGATGCACAAAAAGCTCTTTCCCAGGATTTCTATAGGAATTTTTGTGACTCTCAAAAGAGGCACAATTTTGGCAGTGGAGGGAAGATTTGTCAAAGATGTAGTATCTTAATAAGCTACTCATGCACCCAAAAGCAGCAAGCAGACAAATAAGTACATAAATGAATAAATGTCTAGCTCACGGTCCTGGGGGGAATTGTTGGTCATTACTGTAACTAACAATAAATTCATCTCTCTTTCATGCACCTTTCTAATCTGCTCTCATATCTCTCACATTCCTTCAGACTATGAGCAAGCATTAAAAGAAGACAATTTTTTCCTCAAAAGAGCATAAGCACTCAACCAAGCACATGAATTATTTATATGCAGAAATTATCAAACATATCTGTATTTTTAAAATTCTGATTCCTATTTCCATATGAGACCACAGTGGCTCTTACTTAATTACTGTGGTCGACTAAGACAGCAAATAATAGAATAAATACTCCCTTAATGTACAGCAGTGTAACTCCTTTGATGTACAGTAATGCAAAACTAGGGACTAAATATAAGTATTGGAGTCTGCCCTGGTGGCAAAGTTGCATCTAGTATAGCTACAAGAATAGCATCTCTGTCACTGTTAATTTTATTTGGGTTTCTTTTTAAAAATAGAATTTTAAATTTTTTCACAGAACAAAGTTCAGCATATACCAAAATCAAAATAGTAACAGAAATGTTGACATGCAGGAATATATCAATTTAGTGATACAGAGCAAATATAATAAACATAAATGCAAAATTTTATGTAGTAAAAGTGTCTTTTGAAAAACAGTACAGACATTTTACAAAGCATTATAAGCCACAAAAGAAAAATGAAAGAATCACCAGTGTTCATGTAAATCAGACCTTATTCATTCTGAGTTTTCATCCTTTTGGTTTTAGGTAATAAGATGCTGAAAATCACAGCCTCTGATATACCACTCACAGAATCATAGAATGGCCTCTTTACCTTTTGGGACGATCTCTCTCTAATTCCTTTGGGACAATTTACAGGTATTTCCCTGCTGCTCCCTAAAATGTTGGTGTTTCCTGGCTCCTCTCTGTCACTCAGAAGCATATCGCTTCCCCTGATTAATCTAGTTTAAAGCTCTGCCAAAAAGTCTCAGAAAGCTTTCTTTCTTGACTATTTCTCTACATTAGATGGTGGGTTTCTGTTGCCTATGAGAGATTTCAGAGAACAACAGCTCTAGAAGAGCAATACAATTTAATAATCAAAACCATAAAAATGTCAAAGGGTCTCTGAGACAGGCCCCCATTGGTCTAAAACCAACAACAAACGCTAAACTGTCTCAGTGAAACAAAGATTATTAATTTGCAATCCCTTTATACAGTAATATATAATTACCCTAAACAGGCAAAACAGTTAACATTCCAATGGACTACAAGTTATGCAAACAAACACACACACACATGCAGAGACAGCTGCTTAAAAGCCTAATTTCCTTAGGAAATGAAGCTAATGAAGGAAAGTGCTAATGACTTGTACCTAAAAAAAATCCTAAGAGGTCAAGTTTTGAGTCAATCAACATTGTTCTTTAATAAAGAACTACATATTTTCATATATTCATATTATTTTAATATATTTTCAGCCTGGAGAGAAGGAGGCTCAGGGGGGACCTTCTCGCTCTCTTGCAACTCCCTGACAGGAGGGGGGAGCCGAGGCGGGGGTTGGGCTCTGCTCCCAGGGAACAGGGACAGGATGAGATGAAACAGCCTCATGCTGTGCCAGGAGAGGGTCAGGTTGGACATCAGGAGGAAATTCCTCATGGAAAGGGTGGTCAGGCCTCGGCAGGGGCTGCCCAGGGAGGTGATGGAGTCCCCACCCCTGGAGGTGCCCAAGGAAGGACTGGCCGTGGCACTCAGTGCTCTGGGCTGGGTGGCAAGGAGGGGATCGAGCACAGGCTGGACTCGATGGGCTGGGAGAGCTTTTCCAACCTCAGTGATTCTGTGACAGTCTAAGTCCTTTACGCCATATGAAATAAAACACAATTTCCTTGCATTTGAAAGGAAATTCCAATCTTGATTAATTAGGTTTAAGACTTAAAAACTTGCTGTTCCTTAATATTATGCATTCAAAGAGTATCCCTCTAAATACTTGGATATCATTATTATTAAAGTACTATTTTCATTCTCTCTCACATATACTGCTAATTTCAGTATATTTACAACCCAAGGGCTTGACAACATAGATGTATTATTAATAGCGTAATCTGGAATGGATTTTAATTAGGTCTTGTGTATAACCCTGTACCCTGCCAAAACTAAAAAAATAGGATATGTAAAAATTACTATAAAAGAAGGTTTAGAAACAGGCTATCAGCACACTGCACCAACAGCTTACAAAATATTTCAACTGAGGGACACTTTACAATACGAGCAATAAGACTATTTTTTTTTTTTTCAAATTATTGACACTCTACTGCTTTGGCACTGGACAAATAACAGCAGATTCTGTTGGTCCAAGTTTAAAGAGCTCCATTGTTCTTTAGAAGTTGTCATCTCTCTAAGTTTAATGTCACAAGAATGTTTTTGGCCTTTGGTAAATTATCAGGCCTGTTCTTCCACCTCTGGTGAATGCTCTTAACCCCCTTCCCAGTGGACATCTTACAAGACTGATAAGCCCTATGTTCTTAAGACTGGAAAAAGCCTTTAAAGTATGATGAAGAGAAAGGAGGTTGTTTAGGTTTTCAAATTTACTGCTACCTTCTCCACTGGTTTTATTTAACAATTTATTTTCCAGAAGTAATCCATTTAAACCAATTTTTAGAAGACCAAATTTACATTATCTTATAAATACATATATATTAATTTAAACTACCAGCAAAACGTGTTCCTTCCCAACTGGAAATTAAATCATCTGGATGCATTTGAAGAGACTATTTTTTTTTTAATAAAATATTCTACATAACACTATCACTATTGCTTTCATATTTAGATTTTTCAAACTTTTTTTTTTTTTTTTTGTTAATGACCACTATATAAGTTTTGCTCTTAATTTTGACCCCTCTTTCTTAGCTGGAAAATAATATATCTTCTTGGATATAAACTGATTTTACCATTTTGTTGCATTATCCCAATTCCACACACATATCTCTAGTTTTCTGTTAACATTCATATAAGCAATTTACCATAAATTTCATTTGTCCTTCCCTGAAAGTAAGATCTTATTTGAACAAGGAGATATTTTGATCGTAGTTAAATAATCCAGAATTAAAAAAAAATCTTAAAACATACACAGATATTTAATTCTAAGAACAATTCACTACTGCTTATATACTCACTTCTATCATGCTTACAAGGAAAGCAGCTCAACCCATGGGAGAAAACAGTTCTGTGTATCTAGAAGAACTGCTTTCTGTCAGTCCTGTGTTGTGGTTTACTATTCTTTGGTTGCTAATGATAGACTGGTGGATCTATATGAAATCTCCTTCTATGGAAACACCCACTTCTGTGAGTCATCTTGGAGTTTCTTGTCTTTTTCATTCATGTCAACCTTTGGTTGAAAGCCACTAACTTGGGAAATTTTAGCTGTCTCATCTCTCTTTTGGACAGCAATAGAAAAACATCTGGTCTGTGATGTCATGTTCACTGTTTCAAATATTTTAGATGGGAATTAAAAATCTGCTAAAAGAAATCTCCAGTTATCTTCAAACTATTTAAAAACTAAATCACAGTGTTTTATAAAAATCTCCTTTTCATATCCATTTAGGATCTTTTGAGGAAGGCACTGGAAGTGAAAAGGTCCTGCCCCTATCAACTGTAGCTCTTTCTATGAAGATATATCACAGATCTTCCACCAAAAAAAAAAGACACAGTACCTAGATACTGTAACTTCCGGAAAAGTAAGGAGTCTTTCTCCTTCCTTTAACACTGAGCACACAAAGCCAATTTCTGAAAAGGCAGCATTTGTCAAATAGGTTAGATCATCTGTTTTAGCATCAGCTGCCATGTTGACAGAAAAAGGAGGCAGGCCATCTCCAGAGCCCACCTCTACAACCCTATGCACTTTTGTACAAAGAACTAGGAGAAAAGTCAGCTGGCATCTCTCTATCCTTAGTCATTTGCTCCATCCGTGCAGCTTAACTGTTCCACTCCACTGCACCCACAGAACTGGCACATTGTGGGATTTGTTCCCAAATGCGTAAGGTTAAGATTTTTAAACAATGAAGGTCAACTCATTGTTGGGTCAGGAGCACTGAAGCAAATAGTCAAAAAAATCAAACAACAACAACAAAAATATTACAGCATAGGACCTAATTTTACCACTGACCACTGAGAGAGGGCACTGAGGAAAGGAGTACTGTGTTGGTCCTAAGCCAGCAAACAGCAGAATGACAAACTAAGCAAGAGAAAGCAGCAGCAGCAACTAACACTACTTGAACACAGCACCCTTCTTGACACCCTCCAGATTAGAAATCAAGACTTGTAATACCATCCTTTTCTACAAAACCAGCACTACTGCAACCCCTCCAACTACTTTGTCTCACAGTTATCACTACAGATTTACTATGTGTGCTCACAGAGTATAATCCAGACCCTTGTCCCTAAGCAAACCAGCTCTCAACAATGACAAAAGAAAAAGACTGATTACTAATTGTCCAAAAACTGCAGTCTTTTTTTCCTCCCTAAATAAATCTGTAATTCTATTCAGGAGCCCAGGATCACTACACTACAGGTAATATCTCTTTTCAGTCAGTCAGTATTTTGATCTAACAAGTCTGTCAGTCACTGCCTTTGTCAATGTCAGTGATCCAGATGTAATCAGTACTACCACTCTGAAAAGGTTCTGATGCCCTTTACTTGGAAAGCTGACGTCTCTGCTCTGTGCCACTCTATGTCAGAAACAATATCTGCTCTCAGTTTATTTTGGATTTCTAATTAAATACCTCTACTTGCTATTGCTACCTCTCTACCTACAGTATGACAAACATTCAGTATGTTATCCCTTCTTAGTGGACCACGTGGTTCCCCTTAAAATAAGAGCATCATCTATTATTTAGACCTATCAGGGAAATAAATGAGTTTTCTGCATGTTCAAAGCATTTGAGCTCAGTGACTTAATTATACAACTGTTTCATTTGCAACAGTCAAACTAAAGAAACTGCTGATTAACTCTAAGTAGGAACTTAAGTAAGTTCCTTTAAAAGAAGCTCAATGTTGCGGGGAATAAGGAATGAATGAGATACCAACCACATTCCATATTGCTACCTCAAATACAAGAAGAATCCAGGGAAGAGTTGTAGCCACTGCTCTTTACGCCTTCTCAGAGGAAAGGTGAAATGGTGTTAAGTAGATACAAAAATAATATTTTATCTTGGCATTAAGTCAAGTCCAAGTCCTCCATTTTTTACTGCTCTTACAATTTCTAATTTCAGAAAATCCTCAGCACCAGTCATTAGGAAGGCTGAGCAAGTAATCCCATCAACGTGAGCAGTGACAATGGCATAATCTTGATCCCCTCTCTGGATGACAAAGATGAAGGTCTGTTAATGGGAAATACATACACAGATACCTATGTATCAGGTTGACATGACAAGATGAGGCTGGAAAGCTGCTTGGCAGAAAGGAACCTGGGGGTGCTGGTCAACAGCTGGCTGAATACAGAAGCCAGCAGTGATTCATGTGGCCAAGAAGATCAATGGCATCCTGGCTTGTATCAGAAATACTGTGGCCAGCAGGACTAGGGGGAGTGATTATCCCCCTTACTTTGGCAGTGGTGAGGCTACAACTCAAATCCTGGGCCCCTCATGGCAAGAAAGACATTGAGGTGCTGGACCCTGTCCAAAGAAGGGCAACATAGCTGGTGAAGGGTCTGGAGCACAAGTCTGATGAGGATGGGCTGAGAGAGTTGGGGGGAGGTTCAGACTGGAGATTCCGGGAACCTTCTCGCTCTCTACAACTCCCTGAGAGGAGGGTGGAGCCAGGTGGGAGTCAGTCTCTTCTCCGAGGGAACAAGGGACAGGACACAAGGAATGGCCTCAAGTTGTGCCAGGGGAGGATTTAAATCTAGACATTGGTGTAACCTTTTATAAATTGGCTTGTTAAAATTCATCTCTGTATTAAAAATAAAATAACTGGAGATTTAACATTCTTCCATTTTATGTGCATAAATAAAATGTTATTACAGCAAGTTTTATTATGCTGCCTTCTAAGCAGCCAATAGTGTAGCTTTCAGTGATATGATGACAATTCTTTGTAAGAAGAATTACAGCTTGTATCATACCCTTTTCTATTCTTAATCAAACTGTGGGTTTATGTATAATATATTCTTCTATGAAGCTTCAGTAACTAGTTATTCACTTAGCTTTCCAGCATTTAAAAATTTTATGTAGTTTTAGTCTTTCTGTTGAAAATTACTGAAAATCCTTTGCCCTCTACATCCAAGACACCTGTAGCTATTTTTTAGGATAGATTTACTGAATAGGCATGTGTATCTTCCTTGGATTACATGGAATGGTTAACATTTTTCTTTTTTTTTTGATGTTAAGCTGGATTAGGAGGACAGATGCAAGTATCAGGACTGCAGAGCATCAAATTGTTTTACTGAAAAGTTGTAAATAAGCAATTTCTATTTGATCTCATAACACCTTGAAAATATTGAGTAGCGTTATTGAAATCATTACTCTGCTATGTTATTTACATCATACTGAAAATACTAAACATGTCTGATGTAAAAAATCACATGCTTTGATATTTATACTTTGAGTTATATACATGGTGACAAGAGGGAATTAATGAACTTGCCTGTAAGAAGTGCATTGGTCAAGGAAGGGCTACATCTGTCAATGATCTGCACATATATATATATATGTATATCTCAGTATGTGCTTTACTTCTCTGCTTTACCTGTATATGCTTTCCCATTATTATTTGCCTATTTCAAAAATTATATCTGTAACTGGGTAATTAAGCACCTGTTTTTGTGCCCACCTACAATAACTGCATTTAAAACTGTTGTAAATTGTACAGTAATATACATCTCCAAAGAAAATTCTAATCAATGACAACAGATGGAATACTGAGAAAATACTGTAAGTCATCTTACAAATAAAGAGTATAGAAGATTATCGTTGTCATATTTCAATAATTTAGCTGTATAGTTTATAAAATTTCATGATTTGGGCTGATTGTGTTCTGTTCTTGCTATGTTTTAGATGTTTTACTTAGATTATGTGAATCAAAAAACAAATAGTTCTCATGCTTTTTACTATTCTGTCAGCCTGTTTTCAGTCAGGCAGTGTCCACAATTTGCAATCTTTTTTATAGTCTGATTGTTATTCAACATTTGTTCTGTGAATCAAATGCACTGGTTCCAAGTATACAATTTTCAAGCACCCAAATACTACCGTATCTTAGGAAGTTAAATAATCAATGCTTTGAATCTCCAAATAACTCCCTCTTTAAAGTCATCGTTACAGCTGGAAGACTAAGGTAGCGTGGTTTCATTTTACTGAAATTTTATAATGTTTTTTAAAGTTTATAAAGTGGATGGAGAAAACAAAGGGATCAGTGCAAAAAAGAACCCTTCTCCTTAGAGATAATATTTTGCATGTATGATCTCTTGTAAGAAGGCAAACCTGTGCTACTGCCCTCTGAAGTGCAGTCTGCATTCTTTTTGTGTAAAAAGAGGACTTCAGAGTTGTTCATCTAGGTTTCTCAAAGGCTCTAATTTTGATAAAATTAAATCAGCAGAACCCAGGGGACATCATTTGCTATATAGTCATCCTGCTGTTTTGAGAACACTGTACTCAGAAAATTAGTTTGACATAAAGTCAGCCCATAAAATTTATGAGTTGTTGTTTCTGAAAACAATGTAATCTATTATTCTATGCTAACACTCCTAAAAAGACGTAATCTGTTCTGTGCTAACACCGAAATTTTTTTATTTTTATGTATGTGCCTTATAAAACTGCAAGTTGCATATGGACTTCATTGGGTGCCTGCTGATTTTCAAAGCAATTTTGACATCTTTCGGACAAAAAGTGTCAAAGTTGCTTCTCTAAGATCGACTGAAGCTACTACTCACTGAGACCAGATAGCGATTATTTTCCTTGGATAGTGGTACACAAATAATTATTTTTAGTACTTCACCTGAAGTACTGAGGGTGCAGAACCATCATGCGTCTATTGATGAAGTCTGTCACATCTTACTTTAGATGTCTAAAAATTTTAATGGATTTGATTTATGTAAATTGAGGTGTATACAATTAGATGTCCAAGTGAGAGCTGGATTGCTAAACTCTACAGCTGCAGTTAATGGAGATCTAGAACAGAAGGGGGATGCTTGGGCAAAAGTGTCTACTGTCATTTCAGTTTCATGGTACCATAATTCCCCTCTGGTTTCCAGTCCAGACTGGTGCAGACCTCTTTAAGATGCTTAAAATGAACACCTGTTCAAATACCTCTTGTACTTCTTAATCTAATAAATTAGAGATGGTCTAAAGTAAGATCTGAGTACAGATCTGCAGCTCATTTATAAATTTAGAAATATGTATAATCAGTATTTGCAGAATATGCACTAAGTCAAATAACATTTTTAACAGAAGCATTAAAATGGCAGATCAGACTTTTCAGTCCCTTGAGAATTAGAGCCCCATAAATGACAGCATTTTGATTCAGTTTAATTTTTTTCTTACCTTACTATGAAATGTCAGCCTCAACACATTGCTGGGAAGTCTCAACACTGTCCTTCTGATGAAAAGAGAAACATTAAATTTACACAAATCAAAGGCCTAATACTGTACAGTCTTTTATCAAGTGAAACTCAGAACAACATAAAGAAAAATATTTTACCTTTTCTACTCACTGTGACTTCTCTGAAAGAAAACACTAATATACATTAAATCTAAAGTAAAGTACTAACAGCTTACACCAGCAGTGAACACTTGGTCCTTAAAATGAATATTGAAACAGCAACTGAAAAAATAGCCTACTAGCTGTGGTTAGTAATAATTTTTATTTAGAAGCTTCCTCCTTTCTGAGTCAATTCAGATGTAGTATTTTAAAAGAAAAACATTTGCAAAGAAAATTTGCCAGTTCTGTTTCTCCATCTGTCTCTCTCCCTTCCTTAACAACCTTTGGAGAAGAACAATAAGGAATGTGACTTAGCACTTTTCTATTAGAGAGGCAAAGGAAGATTTTTTCAGTGTTGACTCACCAATCCAAATAAATGTAATCATTACCACCACCCAACTCTAAAGGGGATATTCCTCCTTGACAAATGCTGACAGAACACTCGTAATGGTAGAAAAAGTTCAGATGTGCAGAGAGGACTGAATTTGAGGAATCCATACACCAGGATATGGAGAACTAGAAATTACTGTAGAAATGCCACTAAGCTTTGTCTTTCTGATCTTATGTATCTTATTATGCCTTCATGTGTCTTGTCTACACTGAACAGTGATGGAAAACCCCCACCATATGCACACACATATAAATAGATAAATAGATAGACAGATAGATAGATAAGGCCATATATATATTACACATAAGTTCTGATTCTGTCAGCGTATCACTTTATAAATTTCACAGACCATTTCAGAAAAGTAAAATAGAGTTTTCCCTTCCCAAATGCTGTAAATGTTTAAAAGTTGCATGCTTGTTCTCCTCCCTCACCAACCTCTAGCCCTGACATTCCTTTACCACAGTTGGCTCAGTTTAAGAAAATCATGAATGCTGTTTGAGAACTCTGGAAATTCAGGGGCACTGCCAATGATGTAGGGTAAGCCACTAAGCCAGCAGATCAGGTAATTTTCAAACTGGATGAGAATATCTGTGGATATGAAAAACTCGATTAATGAAATCATGCCACAGACTCCTAACCAAGCTAGGAACTTAATTGTCCATGACTCTCCCTAGAGTATGAAGAAGATTACGAGCTCATCATAACAGCTGGAAAAGGGATTGGGTAGGAGTTTTTCTGAAGGGGGACTTTGTTTTTTAAACACAGAATAAATTTACAGTGCATTTCAAAAGAACAACTGCACCTGTGAAAAAGGGGAACAACATCCTGCAACACAAAGGCAAGAAAAAACGATCATGATAGACAAAAATATCTTATATAAGCATTGTCATGAAAGAAAGTAATTGTGCAACTACCACTCTAAGGACCTAAGTTTCTCACTTTTCTTTTCAACACTGCTGAGTGCAAGTGATTGGTGTTTGGCTGGACTACTGAACAAGGTATCAGAGTGACAGTGTCCTTCAGCAATGACAAGACGGCTGAATTATATACAAGAGTCACTACTTATTACTTCCCAGACTGTGAAAGTTAATGAGCAGTCTTTTTATGCTTTGTGCCTTTTTATGTTCTATTTCAGCAATATTAGACTAAATACTACATTTCTAGTAATCAAGACTTAAAAAAAAAAAACAAACAAAAAAACACCTTAAAAAGGAAAAGAACATTCCCCTATTTGGCAGTGAGTTGCCACACATTACAAAGTTAGATTTTTTTTTTTTTTGGCTGACCTTTATGAAAACTTCCTCCAGCTAAGCAGAAATGGTACCGAATTACAATGTTACTGTGCTCAACCTCCTCATAACAAGCAAGACACTAAACAGAAAAGCACATCACTTGCACTACATCAGAAATAAGACCTCTAAGAGAGTGCTCAGAACTTCATTTTTCTAACTAACTCTGCTCAAACTGTAGTATCGTATATGACAAAAACTAGGTAGCTACCCTGCAGCAGTGTCTGCAAAGCTTGAAGAATATGACTGAACATCTGTGGCACTTTTCCATGGCTAACCTTCCATAAAGGATTCAGAAATTAACTTAGAGACCATTTCAGAAAATGCCAGGAAAAAAACCCCCATGAACCTACCAAAAGACACTGGGGAAATGAGTAAAAGCATTTTCATTAGCTAGAAGTCTGAGAAACTATGGCCACTTCTGAAAATCCAAATAAAACCTATTAAATACTAAGGTCACAGCAGATTTGGAACATTAAATAGAACAATGTATTCTTTACTGTGCAAATATGTAATTAATCCTTTGGCCCAAATCCACAGCTTTTACCAAATCTAAACTTGCCAAGAAGTCATTTTGCTTTACTGATGACTACAGGATTTGATTTACAGGATCAAATTGTACTACCGAAACAGTACCATAGAGTAGAAAAATTGGTAGGAAAGAATCTGTTTTACCGCGGTCTTAGCATATTATGAGGTTTTGTTAAACTTAAAAATTGTTCTAAGAAGCTACAATAAAACCTCAGTGTTCGAGGTACCTCAAATTTACTTCTGTAAATACAGTGATCATTAATATACTATAGGACTATACATAAGAGCAAGCTGTGTCTAGCATGTCACATAGAAAACTTGAAATTGCTTGTGAAGGAATCAACAAGGGAGAGTTGGGTTGTATCTCAGGAACAGGTTCTTCCCCCAGAGGGTGATGGGTTGTATCTCAGGAACAGGTTCTTCCCCCAGAGGGTGATGGGGCACTGAACAGGCTCCCCAGGGCAGTGGACATGGCCCCAAGGCTGCCAGAGCTCAAGGAGTGTTTGGACAATGCTCTCAGACACACGGTAGGATTGTTGGGGTGTCCTGTGCAGGGCCAGAAGTTGGAGCTGATGATCCTTGTGGGTCCCTTCCAACCCAGAACATTCTATTATCCTACGAACTACAACCCAGGTATGAATTGAAAAGAAATGTAAAGGTAGCATAAAATTTAACCAACTTGCCTCAAACTTCATTTTGTCACACTCATAAGTATGAATTCAAAAGGACAGAATGAATAGATAGTTGCAATTATAAACAGAGGAAGCAGCATTTCAGCTCTTGCGTAAGATACATGATTCCTTTATGGAGTCAACTCAACTTAAAAAGAACAGGTAGTGCTGAACACAGGACAAGTAAAAAGTACAGGCCAGACTTCCGAAGGGAAGGAAAAGGAATATTTCTATTGCATTAGGTATTTAACCATATTTTCTAGACAGAAAAAAAAAAAAAAAAAAAAAAAAAACTATACAGTGAACAAACACCTATAGTATCCCTTTTCTGCCAATATTTCCTTTCTAGTAATCTTAAGGAGCTACAGCTAGCATTATTCTGTTGTCCCTACTCAGGCAACATTTACACTTCAGTTGACAATATAAAATAAGAGCAGACACATAACCCCTTAAAGATTATTTGTGGGCAATTCCTAACAAACTGAGGTAATTAATTTGGATCTGTGACCAAAGCAATACACTGGTTCTCCTAATCCACATTCTGATTGGAGGTCATTCGGTACTACCTAATCTGCAGATCTAAATGACTCATTAACGCTCTGAGAAGGGAAAAAAAAAAGTGACTGCAGCTGAGTCAAAGACACATCAAGGATGTGATGCATCCTATCATCTAAACTTACACAAATTCAATTTGCAATGGAATATGTAGAACACTACTTTTTTGAAAGATTAAACTAGATGTTCCTCTAACAAAAAATCTCATCCATATTTGTGAAACCTGAGAAACAAAGGGTATTCTGACTCTAAAGATCTCAGTATACTGGACAGACCCTCACATGTCTGCCATCCAACAAGAGGATTTTAACTCAGAATGTAACTCACCTGTTAGGACAGAAGCTTTCTGATAAACTGAAACAACCACTTTAGAAACCACTATAAAATGCCTAAAGCACAGAAAGACACCTCGCTCAGTAAGCATCAAACAGTAACTTTACTGAGCACCAAACGCTACCTTAACAGAAAACAGGAAGAGGAGCTTAAAGGCATCTTGTGACTTTAGACTTTCACACCTGTTACCTTGCTTTTGAAAAAACAAAGTCAGTCCATGGCTAACTAGGTCTGCTTTCAGCAAGGTGTTGGACTAAAAGACCACCTGAAGGAGGTCCAATCCAAACTAATTATTCTTTTATGCTCAGGTTCCTTCATTCTTATAATGACAACACTGCTCATTCCAAGGTGAAGAAGCTGTAACTCTTCATCAAAAGATAAGAGAAAAAGCCTACCACCTTGATTTGAAAGTGAAAACAGCAAATCCCCAAGCTCCAGCAATTAAAGAGAGATCTAAATATGGACAAGGCCTGGGAGAAGAAGGTTTTTGTTTTGTGTGATGGGTTATTTGCTTTAGGGGGTGGTTTTTTGTTTGTTTTTTTTTTAAATCAGGACAATCTAGAAATCAAAAAAAAGGAAGAGTTGGCAAAGAGATGGAATCTAGTATTTGATCTTAACAAAAATAAAAAGCATAGAGTCAGAGAGGGCAATAGAAAGTGGTTTTAGTTTGAAATAGTCACTTAGTTTTGACTTCATGTGATTTGACAGAAGTGTCTGTGGGTTCATGAAAGGAGCGCATACAGTAAACTTCTTGTGAATACCCTCATTGAATATAATTAAGTTTAAACCTTTGGCTTTACCCTAAGGTGGATGCTCTGTCCCTGAAATAGCATTCCTCTCTAGTCAACTGAAGTTGACTCAGCTAATCAGAATAGCTATTTATCTTGATGAGGGGTCTCTCTCCAGATGGAATCAATATGGAAAAGGGGCTCTTATATTTCCACTATGGAACAAGCACCTTGGTCTATGCCAGGATTTGTAAAACACTTCAGTTACACCGTACAATGATATCCTAATGAAATTCTAGAAGAGGCATTACGGTCATTTGGCTTTTTCATTTTTTTTTCAAATTATGAGATAGACAAATCAATATATCAAATTAATTTACAATGTGGCAACACCTGGGAACTCCTTGCGAGTTTATAAATTGCTTTTCTTCACCTTTCCAGGCCCTGCTGCCTTCCTCGTTCCCAAAAGCTCCAAAGCTTCTGCTCTTGATGTAAACAGTAACAAAACGCAAGTGACAGAAGCAATTTGGTTTACTTTTGTTATTCACAGATCTATAGCAGAATTATAAGTGTTTAACAAAATGACATTTCAGTTGCAAATTATAAAGAGGTTAGGAAAGTCAAATCAGCAGATGTTGACAACAAAATAATTTGCATTGGAAAAGGCATCCAGAAAGATCAAAGAACAGGAAGCCAGAACTTAACCTAATTCACAGCTGTTGACAGTAAGAATTCACTTTCTTACTAGTTCATCAGCATATAAAGTGTCATTGGTATCCATTCATCTGCTTAACCCTTTTCCGGTCCGTTCCCTCTCAAACAGTGAGTTTGTATGCAGTTAGATTTTCTTTTTTTAAAATACACCTCATAGAAGGTATTCAAATGAAAGTGACTTAGGAAGCTTAACAGACTGCTTCTTTTAAAACTTGATAAATATTATTTTAGAAGACAAACAGATCACAGGTCTAGAGAATATCAAGAGCCACAAGACTAATACATGGGAAATATATACAACATTGAAGAAGAAAAGACATCTTCCAAAGGAAGCTAAATGATTCTGAATTTGAAGATGACCTTGACATTCCCACTAACCCATTTTTCCAGCAGAAAGCAAAGATAATTTTGTAAGTGACATTAGCTGCACTTATGAAATATACATTTCAGTTCTACATACCATAGTTCATTTATGACATCTGGCAAGCAAAAGATATATTTCATCAATAAAGGATACCTCCTATACAAAAAAGACTACTTGACAGGCTCTTCAATTTCAATAAACAAACATACCAAGCATAAGAAATCAGACAGACCTGGAATGCTGCACGCTCAGAACTACTGATATGCATAACAGAAGTTCATAAATGACCAGCATTTTAATATTCTTCTTATTCTTTCTTCCCACTTATGACAACACATGCTAATCACTCAAACACATTGCAAGATATATTAAAAAAAGTAAAACAATATCACATGTATTCCAAAAACCTGAATTTAGATTCCCACCTATCAGAAGACACAGTATAGCTTTTGATTCAATTTTACTGTTCGCTAACTTGTGAAGGAAATATACAGCTCTTGTGAAATATAATTTCAGGATTTTTTAATGACAATTAGAACAGCAGATGGCTATGAAAAAGAACATTTTTTAATTAATTGATCAGAAAAAGTATCTCAAACCTCAGGTATATTGCATGAGTGAGCAGTTCCTTATTCACAGTTGCACTATAAAGCAAAATGGAAGGATTTAAGTTGCACGCATCAGATACCCTCTACAAAAGCAATTTCCTTATTTCACCACCTTTTTTCGCTAATGCAAGTTTCTTGCTATTCTTCTTTTGTTAAGACACTGAACACCTCCTTAAAACAGCGTGCTAAGGCAGCCTTCTCATGCCCTCCTCGGCGTTTAAAATTACTTAAAACTGCTAAATGAAACCAGGCCAGATTCCCGGCTCCGTCCCCAGCTGCCCAGGCCGTTTCACCTGCGCTGCCGCAGCAGTCCCAGGCCCCGAGCCCGCTCCAGCAAGGCTATGCGAGGGACGGCGCCGCCGCGTCCCAGCGAGGGCCCCGCGTCCCCTCGTCCAGCCAGCGGCCAATGCGGGACGGGCGGCAGCCGCGGCGACGGACGGCCAGGCCAGGCACCGCCGGGACAGCGGCCCCGGCGGGACAACACCCCCCGGGCAGCAGCAGCAGCTTCGGGACAACGTCCCCCCGGGGCAGCAGCGGCGCCGAGCGGGGCCCCAGGGCCGGGCCGCGGCTGCCGCCCAGCCTGGAGAGCGCCCGGTGGGCGACAGGGGGCGCCCCACCGCTCTCCCCCGCCCCCCCACCGCGCGGACCCCGCCGGGGGGGGGGCTTTGGGAGGCTCCACCGCCTCCCCGCTCCGAGCCGCCCTCACCCGCCCTCAGCGCCCGCCGTCCCAGGCCGGATCCTCACCCGCTGTTGTCGCTGCAGACAACGCCCGCGGCTCCCTGCGGGATCTGGCGGCGAAGAGCTGAGGGACGGCGGGGCTCGGCGCGGCCGCGGCACGGGCCCCACTCTGGCCGCTCCCGCCGCATGGAGGGGGAAGGGCCGGCCGGAGCGATGGGAGAGTAGGGGGCGTGGAGGAGCAGAGCCAGGGCGGGACGCGATGGAAGGGGGAAGGGGGGAAGTGCGGCCGCGGGGCTCAGCGCCGGCGGGAGCGCGGGGGCCGCTGCCGCCGCCTCATCCCCAGCCGCGCCGCACCGGGCCCGCGCCGCCGCCCGGCCGCCGTCGCCCGGCAACGCGCGCGCCCTCGCTGCCGCAGGCGCGCGGCCCCGTGTGCAGGCTGCGCGTGCGCCGCCCTCAGGAACGCGCAGGGCCAGGCTTCCCTCTCCCTCACGGCGCCAGGGGGCGCTGCAGGCACGGACAAGCCACGGGGCGGGGCCGGACGGAGATGGGAACGGGAGGGTGCAGGGCTGGGAAAGGGAACGGGAGGGTGCAGGGCTGGGAAAGGGAACGGGAGGGTGCAGGGCTGGGAGAGTGCAGGGCTGGGAAAGGGAACGGGTGAGTACACGGATGGGAAAGGGACGGAGAGAGGGACAGCGTCAGCTCGTGCTCCCGGCTAATCGCTGGGGGTTGCCGTGTGGTGGGAGCCAGCCGCGAGGGGAGTGTGTGCTCCGATTTCGGAAGAAAATGGGAAAAGGGGGACATCTCCCTTGGCTTTGCCCCCTTCGGACACCTAACCCCCTAGCTGAAACAAGATGAGGAGGCTTAGAGAGGATGGCAGGTGTTCTATAAAAAGCACTGTCTTTTTCCAGTTTTGCAGGTCACAGGAATAGGGATGGAGGATGAAATAAAGGATATGACTAACCACAGATATATTTAGGCCTAGTTTTGGGATGAGCCAAGGTTAGCATATGCAGGTACTTAGACCTTTAGCTCAATAGGATGCAAATGAGCGCTTCAGCGTAAGATTAACAAAAATTTGCAAATACTTCAGGCTTTGCACAAAACACATTTGAAGAACAGATGCTCTGCAGAACTCAGGGCTAGCATGTAGTTGCCTCCTATCAGTTTCAGTGTTGCTAGTGCCTATATTCAGCTTCCCAAAGCATCCTGAAACCAGTATCAGCTTTCCTTTAAAATAAGATCTGGACCATTTGGACCATATTGGGATGGCCCACTTGTAGGAAAAAAATCTGGAAACTGTGAGGAGTACATTTTGAAAGCTCAAAAACCCAATGGAATACAGAAAGAATTTATTTCCATTTAATAAACTCAGGAATTTAAAGCAAATTTCACAGCTTGGGATGCACCATTTTGACTCATCCATTCTCTGATGTTTAGGTTTGACAACACTGCTACACATTCTGTTCATGGTGGTGACTTGTACCTAATCAAGCAGTATATTAGCCAAAGTTCAGTTCTGTTGTATGTTTTACTGGAGACTCTTCTCCGTTGATCTTTAATATCTCATACTTCTTTAAATGTTATTTGTTTCATAAAATATGTGGCACAATTTTTAAAAATACGGTTAGAATATTAATAATTCAGGTAGAAGGGACCTACATTGCATCACTACATCCATACTTGTAGAATTGATTGCGCTGTAGCTGAGGTGATTACCTAGGAGGAAAAAAAAACATTCTTGAAGTTGGAATTGTTCTTGAACTGGATTTGTTGTCACAACGATGAAGTGTGTGGACTGATATTAGACTGTTAAATGGAAGCAGCTATGTTTTTTATGCACAAAAATTCAATCCTGTGCTCAATGAAGTAGGGGAGTATTTTAGCATTAATTTCATTCTGCATAATACCACAACTTGTTTTGAAATCTATCTGCTTGTTACCTGTTGGTTTAGAAAAGATGAAATAGAAACAAGGTTGAATTTTTCAGGATCATGTGAAATATTTTTTCAGTGCGATTTTTGTACTTAAGTCTGAAGCTTTCTTTGAAAAATCTAATCTGTGTGCTGGGAAAAACTGATCGTTATTTCGATCACACATATAAAAGTTTATAAATAGCAGAGGAACAGACAATACACATCAGTGTGGTGATTTTGGATCATGTAAAGGACTGACAGATCCACTCTGTATACAAGGAAAATTGAAACAAAGACATTAAAACACTTGACCGAAGCCACGAGGCACAAGTTGAACGCTAACAATTTGTATGCACTTGGACTGCAAGTATCAAACTTTGTGACCACTTTGAAATATGGAAATGTAATATTTTTCTGTCCTTTTTTTTAAACATGGATAGAAAAATAATTGTTAATGCTTGTGGATAGTTTTACTTCCTAACAACTTCCAGCTAAGGTATAACACCATGGAGGGGTTTTCTTTATGTCATTAAAAGCAGAGTAAAGTAACAAGTTGAATTTCCATTTTCATTTTCTTTCCTCAACCTTTTAGTTTAGCCTGTAAAACCAGAAATTAAAAAATAGGATAAACAGTGAAAAAGTAGGCTGCCCTCCTTTTTGAGGGCATTTTCCTTCGCTCCCTCCCATATCCTCACCCTACTAGCTCTCATTCCCTTACTGTCTTAGCATCAAGATTCACTGGCTGACTATAGCTAACTTGTCTTCTACTCCCTCAAACCAATTAGTTCATCTATTTAAGTCATGCATCAAAGAAGCCTGCCCTCTCTGAGCACACAGCTCACTTAGGGCTCAATCTGATAGTCTTCAATTTTTAAGGCAACAAGAGTTTGCAATTGACTCAAATTATATGTGGGTCAGACTTTTTAAGTTCTGATTTCTTTACAAAAACTGTGGCATGATGAAGAGGCTGCTGATGCCTATCACCATTTTCTTTCATCTTCCTTTAACTGAAAAACACAACATAGGCCAAAGTCCTTAAATAACAGAGAAAATAACTAAAACATCTCCCATTCTCAACTGCTGCTTATTCACTGTCTGTTCCAAAAAACAGCAAAAATTGGATTTGTTTAATCCTCAAAATCGTTACTTTCAAGGTGCATAAGAGACTCTGAAATAATTTTTATAATGCTTGAACCTTCAATTTATTTCTTAATTTCTTACTTAATGGAATTGATAGGAAAAGAAGGTAAATGTTTTGTGCAAGTCATCCAAGTTTGTAACTCTCTTTAGCTATTAAGCATTAATTCTAATTAAGGATAAATGGATTATCAACACTAATAAACTTTTTTCTGAGACAAAATATTTGATCACTACTGCCACTTGCCCAGGTTTTAGGTCAACCTCAGCCATTGCTTCTCTGATGTCCAAAGTGCTCATATTTTTTTCTTCATTCTCTCATTTCCAGCCCGATATTTAGGTAAATTATTTTGTCCTCAGACTTCTACAGTGCTAATTATCAAGGGATCCCGATCTGTAGCTTAAGGCTTTAGGCACTAATGTGTTGAAGTTCATGACAGGGAAGACCTCACTGGGTAGAGATACCAACTACCTACAGCTCACATGGTCTCAGAGCTGACACCTCTGCTCTCATGAAAACCATTTTTCAAAAAGCATATTGACTAATGAAGTATTAAAAAGTAATTAAACTATCCACTGTTAATCTTTAAAAAAATGTGGCTTGCTTCACATTCTGGATTAACCC
>NW_020956138.1:18318-20684 GCF_003031625.1 Empidonax traillii | reverse complement strand
TTTTCCCCAACTATGACTATTTAGGAATCTCAGTTTGGGGCTGTCTATTCCATCTATTAGGAACTTCCCTGCCTCAAATCTCAGTCACAGCAGCTCAGCTCTGAAGCAGGTTCTCTGTTTTTTTATTTCTTCCAACTCCAGCACCCTCATCCAAGCCTCTCCACAGCTTCAGTTTGCAACTTCCCCGAGGGGGAAAAAAAACTCAAACGTGGGTAGAAAACTGATAAGGGTGATTATCAACACCTCGAGTTCATAACACTGCACAAATCTTCCATGTAAAATGTTGTGGACTGTGGCATATGAGGAGTTTACAAGATGCGTTTTTAGCTCAGAACCAGCTATTTTATGTAGATTATGTAAGTTCAGTTACCAAGTATGGCAGTAATATATGGCATTAGTTTCTGACATTGATGTTGGCTTCATAACTTTGTGCAAGTTTATATTACTTCACAAGTGTATACAAAAACAGGGTCCCTGCTCCAAAGCAGCACAAAAGAAAACATGATAAATAGAAGCAGCAGTAAAAGCACTTAAGAGAAAAAAGACTGCCACTGAGAACGAGAGAATAGTAAAGAACAGGTTGGAGGACAGATAAACCAAAGGGACACACACACACACACACACACACACACACACACGATCCTGTGGATCTGTGCTTAATGAAAACTAATATTTGCTGTTAAAATTTTATAAAGAAATGGAGTCTGGTAGTGTAGTCTACATTCACTCCAAATTCCCATTTACTTCATTAGAAATTAAAAACATTTAAAAAGATGACTAAAGCTATTCTCACGAGGGAAAAATGAGCAGAAAGCTGCGGTGTGCTGGTTCTGATGTCATCCTTCAGTGCTGAAGAGTTTTCATGATGGGTGTGCTTTACTGTGTCATTTACTTCCACTGATTGGTGAAAGCAGAAAAAAAAAACAAAAAAGGGTGCAACTGCCTCTTTGGGGAGTTTCAGCTTCTTACTCTGCTTGGGACAGGGTCTGATCTGCATTACATTACATTGATCACTCAATGTAATTTTGTGTAGGAAAAAGAAAATCCCACTGATAAACATTTGCTGCCTCAGTTACAAGAGCTTTGCTTAAACATCATCATTAGGCAAGCAGGGCAAGGTATAGAAGTTACAGACCAGCAACAGTTCTTTGGAGATGAGTCTGGTATCAGAATTCAGGAATTTAAGCTATTTTTCCTTCTTGACAAGAATTCAAGAGAAGGCAGAGAGAATGTTAGCCATCATATTCCCTTCAGGCCTAAATCTCTTTTGTTTCACAGAATATTTTGCATTTTTCTTTTATGCTTTCACTTTTGTATCTGGTTTGTCAGTAGGTTTCCTGTATTTCTTTCAGACTATGGTTGTAGTTTCCAAAGGTAGCAAGTGATATTTTCATTGTAGTTTAGTTTCAGCTCCACTGAATGCACAAGAGAAGATCGTGATTCTTCATCATGACTCCTAATAAATGGGAAAGTTCTGGACAATATTTGATGTAAATGCATCAGTGACCGAATGAGAACACACCTCAGTTTCTTTTAAATAAATGAGCAGAAGTAGAACTATTTACAGATAAATTGGAGTTTACACTTTGAATCCTTGGACAGACAAAAATTCCAAATTAGCTTTATTTTCAGATCTGTGTGCCTGCTTTCCTCTCTGCTGCCACTCCAGTCTCTGGCCGTAACCCTTCTCCAGACAAACCCTCCTGACTGCCCACCCTTTTTTATTCTAAGTGATTCCTGGTGAGAGGTCCTCTTCTGGGAGGTTTAAATCAGGAGTGAAAAGTATGGCAGATGAGCAAGAAATAATGGACGAAGTCAGGAGCATCCAGAAGGCAAAGAGGAATATTTACTTGGCTAAAGAAAGACTGAAGGTCTATTCAGCAAGCTCTATAAAATGCTCTGTTATTCTGGGCTAGAATGTCTGTAGAAAGGCAAATAGTCACTTTCCTCAATCTAACAGTTTTATTTGCATTAGGTTTGTTTAGTTTTTTTCTATTTTGTTTTGATTTGTTTGTTTGTTTGTTTTTTAGTAATTTAAGTACTATGTATAGTAGCAGAAACAAAAAGGAAAAACCTAAAGAACAAAATACATATTTTCTGAACTCCGAATAGTTGCATCACTGAGAGCATCCAAAATCATGAACCCATTCAACAGTCTTTTAGTGGCTATTTTAATGAAAAGCTAAACATTGCACATACCTCAGAAAGAAGCCTTCTCCTCTTTTTGCACTCCTAACAACCTTTGACATAACGAGGTGTGACAAATTGATTTAAAATGTAGTTGCAGGAAGAAGAGCAGGCAAGCTCTGCTCCGCCTTGTGGGTGTTGTAGTCTTTCTTCAGGCTCTCTGCCTCGGCAGCAATAGG
>NW_020956138.1:0-17873 GCF_003031625.1 Empidonax traillii | reverse complement strand
TTTTGTTTTTTTTTTTTTTTTTTTTTTTTTTTTTTTTTTTTTTTTTTTTTTTTTTTTTTTTTTTTTTTTTTTTTTTTTTTTTTTTTTTTTTTTTTTTTTTTTTTTTTTTTTTTTTTTTTTTTTTTTTTTTTTTTTTTTACTTTTCCCTTGGCATTTTTTGCGTTTCACGGGAGATTTAAATCGGGAGTGAAAAGCATGGCAGATGAGCAAGAAATAATGTGCAAACTCGAGAGCATTAAGGAGATCAGGTATGTTTGCTTTGTGCCTCATCCGTTCCATCCTCGGGGGAGCGGAGGACTTGCATCAATCTGAAACTAGCTATTGTGCTACTGAGGGAAGGAAAACTACCGTTGGGTTTACAATGAGAGCTCAAAACAGATTTTTCTAATCAGGGAAGGAGCATCTGCTGCTGGTAATTAACGCTGGAATGCGTATGAAGGACGTTAACGGTCGTGCATTTCCAGAGAAATTTCCCTGAGTGATGGGAAGGCGGAATGCTGGGAAGAACCGAGCAGCTGGGGGGAGTGATGTCGGGTCGCGGCTGATGTGGGGGTTTGCTGGTTTGTTTTTAAGTCCTTTGACTTATTATTTAATATTCCTGAGGCTCCGTCTTGAATCTCTTATTTTGCCCGGACGCCTGGGCAGGAGCCTTGACGGGCTGCGAAAGGAAGGGCATGGCACGGAAAGCAGAGTCTAACACCGAAAGCCCAGGGCGGACGTGCCCCCGGGCCGGGCCGGGCCGGGCCGGGCAGCGCTGCGGACACCGGCGGAGCCCCCGGAGCGAGGCAGCTGCTCACTCCCCACAGCGGGCGGTGCTGGGGCCAGCTCTGCTCGCCGGGCATCCATCCGTGCGAGGAATCCGTGCGGGGGACGAAGGGGAGCAGCTGAAGCTTGGCAGCTTCTCTCTGCCCTGCCTTGAGCTCCCGCTCGCCCGAGGGCATGGAGACAGCCAGGAGAGGCCTGGAGTGATCTTCCTACCTGCTGCTTTTGGCCGCCGCCCCGGGGCGCTGGGGATGGGGAGCAGCGAACCGAGGCTTTTCTGCCGTTCCCTCCTGCCACTTGCCTCGCTCTGCGGTTCGTGCAAGGCGATACACCAGGAATTTGTATACAGCGTCCTTCAGGGGGAGTCACGGATGCTGTGGAAGAGAGGGATCCTAAACAGCCAGGCATGGTTCCCGCACTGGGGACATTTTTCATAGCTTTACGTAGGGCATTGCCACTCTTTAGCTAAGGGCACAGATTTTGAGTATTAGGCCTGAATTGCCTAGGAATTCATGCATCCAAAAGCCAAAACACACTGCAGTGATTTTGAAAGTAGAGAGAAAAGGAGAAAAGTAGGGGGAAAAAAAGTTTTAAAAGTAGAGAGAAAGTAGAAAGAAAGGGAGGTGGAAGGCATGCTGACTGTGGGTAACCTCAGGGTGATGAGAAGTGTATTGGGACATGACGACTGGAGAGGGGCTATCAGGGAGAGAGGAGAGAGGGCTGAGGATGAAGGCTTTACCACCGGCAGTATGTGCAGGTGGTCACAGAGGCTTCTGGCTGGTAACAGCATCTTGAAGAAGTACACTTTACGCATGGAAAAAGTGAATTAGGCACCAGAATATAGGCCTCAGCCTTCTTTGCACAATACCACAAAGGTGAAAAAAGATAAAGCAAAAATATTTGTCTGGAGTCCCCAAATTATTTGTAGAAAGAGATATGACAACAAATACTTTACAGGGTAAGAGGAATGCTTATCTACTCAACCGTTAGGCAGGCTCTGTTTTAAAATACTGATCTAGGTATGGCCTGCTACAATTTGTGGTCCAATTATTGTAACACTTCATTTAAATTATTTTTTTCAGAGTGATATCCTGTATTTGAAAATTCACAGTGCACTCAGTTTTCTGATAGTATATTCAAAGGTGATATATGAACTGCAATTAATAGATTTTTGTGATTACTTTGTGGCATAAGGTAGTGTAAAGGTGATGTTACTAGCTTTAGTGTACAAGGAAGTATCAAGAAAGTTGTTAAATAACAAAAAATCAAATGTTAAAAAGTCAATCCTATTTGCAATATTGATGTCCATTTTGAGTCACCTTTAACAAAATCTGATCGAATTAACCTATTTATTCATCCTCAAATCTTTTAAAAGGAGCTTGCATTCTGTGAAGAATTTTCTTCAAAATAAACATGAGAATTCCTTATGATTACAGACTCACCTTTGATAGATTTAGCACTTTATTTTGTTCTGCTTTCCATGTATTCTACAGACAGAGGAAAAAAAGTCTTTACAATCAAAATCAAAGAACTTGCCTGCTCCTAGGCTCATTCATCTCCATCTCTTATTAAAGGCAGCTTAGCTGGGTCTTGAAGGGATTAAGGAATCTTATCTTTGAAGATCTATATGCATATCTATATCTATAGATAAATACATATAATTTGTAGTCAAGGGAATACTGTTTTCAGTAAATGTGTTTCATGTCCACAATCCAAACATATATGCAAATGCTTATTTATATGCATTAAATACTTCCACAGAAATAACCCCAGTCATAAAATTAAACAAATGCCTAAAGACTCAGTGTTCTGGCTGGGAGGAGCTAAAAGAGAATGAGAATGGATATATTGATGAGAGATACTAGTTTCACTGTTTAATGCCCTATTGGGACACGCTTAGTGACTACTGTCATCAATGCACTGTAAGAACTTAAATAGAAGGGAAAAAATATGAGGGCAAAATTCATTAGGCAGTCTAGAAATCACACTTATGGTTCCTGTTTTTAAAATTACTGCATGTTACCTGATGCTAACAGGAAGAGTTGTAATTTGTGTGTACTTTTTCTTTCCTAATGTCAAAAGCTAATCTTTTGGACTTAAACAAGCCCCTGCAGCTCATTTGTTGTAGCAATCTGGCAGAGTATGGCACCAGTGACTAGTAAAAATGAGGAAATAAATGTAGTTCCATTGTCTTTAGGTAAACACATGTAATAAATACAGGAGAGGAAACAGGAAATAAATTGGGGACAAATACTCCCAGTTTCAATAATCAAAGATGCCGTTACTAAATAAATGACATTTTATAAAAACAGGGGTAGATGTTAGGTTAGTGGAATATTGCCACATGTAAAGTGGAGGGTAGAGAGGATCTCTTTTTATTGGTTTAAGTTCAATATTTACATTCAGACATATATGTCATTGTGTAGTAAATGACACAACAACTCAATGACATTAAATTATACAATGTTGTAGCTACATACTTGAATTCTATCTACAGTTCATTTTTCATGTCTCATAATCCTGTGCTAAACCTACATTTTCTGCATTTCTCTCTTTTGGAACTAGGGTCAACTGACACAGTAGAATTCTATTGGTACAAATTCTCTGAATCTACAGTAACTACTAAAATCTGACAACGTTCTATTAATTTCATAATTCAGTACAAGAATTCTCATAGCATTGAAAAGCTCAGCAAAAGAGATGGAACTAGAATTCAGTATTCTCGTTTCTTTCTCAGACATATATAGTTTCACTCTTGTCTGTTGCTGCTAGTGCCTTCTTCCATCTATCTAATCACATATAAAGTGACACCTCACAAAAATATGTTTCAGTGACTTTCTCTTGTCTCTCTATTTTTAATTACCACTGGGATTCAGGAATAAGACTTTGCAGATGGAAAAAATAAAGGCACGACTGAAAGCAGAATTTGAAGCTCTGGAGTCTGAGGAGAGGCACCTGAAGGAATATAAACAGGAAATGGACCTGCTGCTGCAAGAGAAGATGGCCCATGTGGAGGAGCTGCGACTGATCCATGCTGATATTAATGTGGTATGCAACAGTCCAGCTGCAGACAATCTGACTAAGACACAGTGGCATATGAATCATTCCACAGGCTGTGGAATTGTGCACATCAGTGAACCATCACTGGTTCAATAATCTGGACTTTACAACACCACCCTAGGATCCTACAGAATGCAAAGTAAATTTACTTCAGGGTAATTGTTTTTTTCCTGTGTTGGGCAGGATATTTTGTGATGTTGGCATAGTAAGCACTTGCACCAAGAGGAAAGATAACCAAGCCTATTGTGGCTATGAGTTTACCAGTATCCACAGTAACATCACTCCAGCAGTCCCATAGAAAACTGTTCTTCCTGTTAGGCTTTTCTCATTGAGCACCCAAAACCAGAGAAACTTTAGCAGCTAGCTGGGACTTTTGACTGGGGCTTTTGGGAAGAAAGATTTTGAGAAAATGCATGGTATTTGTTAAGTTCTTAGTAGGAACTGACCTTCATCACTGAGTGGAACCACCAAACAATAAGAAGCACCAACCTGAAGGGAATTAAAACAAAGAAGAGAAAAACAATTTATAAACAGGAAAGAGTAGCCAATTAGAGGGGCTAAATAGGGAATATCTTTTTAAATGTGCATTTTTTTATGTCATGTTAGGTCACTTACATGTTTGCTTAGTGGTTTCTAGCTCTGAAGGTATCTCTGCTTTGCACAAGAGAAAAAAAGCTCCCACATTGTAAACAAGTACAAGGTATATACTGGATGTGCAGACTGCATTTCTTTATCTTGAAATGTCTGTTCCCCTATCCAGCTGCATAACCTCAACCTCTATTTCATCCTTTCTTCTTTTTCCAGTCAGATTGTCTTTTTCTCTGCTGCTTTTCCCATTTACTGCAGTGAGAGAAACAGGAACTTTTCCTTGGTTTGTTTGATAACTTCTGACAGTTGGTGTTCAGATATCTTAGAAACACAGAAAATTAGTTTTGTTCTACCTTAATTCCCTTTTTAATGTCTGCTGAGAGTTTTCCATCAGTCCTCACTTGCTGACTTTATCTGTAGCCTGTCTACCTGCTGCTTCTGTTGTTCAGAAGGTCATATAGGTTGAGTGCACCTTTTTTAAATGAAAACACATCTCATATGTCACTTTCTGTTGCTTCTTCCTTGCCCAACTTTTGTCCTCCCAATACCTTAACTGCTCTACTATTGCATTGTCTCCAATCTCTTCCAGCTTGAGTGAAAAAAATCTCTTCTTTCTGATAAAGTCTCTTGCTCAGAGAGGGACAGTTCTTTACAAGCATGCCCATCCTCCTGTTTCAGATGGAGAATACTATCAAGCAGTCTGAGAATGATCTTAACAAGCTCTTGGAATCTACTCGTCGCCTGCACGAGGAGTACAAGCCCCTAAAGGAGCACGTAGATGCCCTGCGAATGACTCTGGGATTGCAGAGGCTGCCGGATCTATGTGAGGAGGAGGAGAAGCTGTCCCTTGAGTAAGTCTCCAAAGTAAACATTATCTGGCTTTATACTTTCTCTCAATTCTGCTGGTCATTTTCTTATTTTACTTTTGTTGATAGGTGGAAAAAAGAACTCAAGAGGTAAGCATGAAAAACAAAAGTTAACAAAAAAGGGATGTGGGAAGACATGTATCGGATAACATTGTCTGAACTTGTTGCAAGGTAAATTTAGATTATTCCAAGCTGCAAAGTCTACATATGACATGCAAAAATTCAGTGGTGGTTGGCTGGCTAGATTTTTGTACTGTATGTTGCATTTTCTAGCAACCTTTTTTCCCTCTGTTTGGGAAGCAATAGTAGGAGGCAATACAAGAGAGGGATAAAAAACAGGGGTTCTTCAGTTAGTTTGTACTGCTGCTAGTCAGAATTTTACTTTTTGCTGCCTGCTCAGGGCAATGGCATTTAACCCTAACCCCCAAGACTGTCAACAAGTAAGTTTACCCAAGCTGTGGAAAAGATTGGGATAATAAATTACAGTTTCATTTTTAGATATAAACTAGGTGGGAGAGAGTGACAGAATTAGCTACTATTCTAAGAACAATGTCCTTTGTTTAACAGATCAGTTTTAAATGCAAGGGGTGTTTTAAGAAGCTTATATTTCTTTTAATGCCCAGCATAGTTAAAATAATTTTCATGGGCACACAGTTTTCAAGATTTCCTTTGTATTTCTTTAGAAGCATTCTTTTACATTCCAAACAACATGACACCACAAAGAATGTATTAAATTACTGCCTACAAAAGTTATGCATTTTAACCGAATATAACAGAAAAACTGTTTGACAGAGTTGCATCTGAAGCTGTTAAATACATATGTCTTGTCTGTTTTTGATTGGACTAGATTTTTTTATCCAGTTGTATGTCAAGATACCTTAGAAGCTGACAGTCTGGAATCTGGCTGAAGTGTACAAATGCAGAGAAAAATACTACCGAATCTATTTATGCACTAGTCTTAAATGTAGGCAATTTGACTCCAGAGGAACATGATAGGGAAATGTGATCCATTGCATTTTAACACAAAATATCCTTTACAGACTAATGAAATACCCCAGAAGGCGGTTACATTTTTTCTTCGTTATTCTTCTGTCTAGCTACTTTGAAAAGCAGAAGGCGGAATGGCAGACAGAACCACAGGAGCCTCCCATCCCAGAGTCTCTAGCTGCAGCTGCAGCAGCTGCCCAACAGCTGCAAGTGGCTAGAAAACAAGATACCAGACAGACAGCAACTTTCAGACAACAGCCACCTCCAATGAAGGTCAGGAGACAAATGTGCTGGGTTTTCTTTTTTGCTATTGGAACACATTATGTTTATAAAGTTGATTGGTATTTGCAAAAAGGAAAAATTATGTGTTCTGATTCTGATTTTCCCTGCAGTAGTTCAAATCAAGAACAACGAGTAGACTTAAAGTAGTAGCACCAGTCATCAAGGGTTAAGGACAAAAGAATCTTTTATGACTTAGGAGTCTCCATCAGCAGAGATGTAGGCAATTCCCACTCCTCCTGTGCTTCATGTGGGAGAAAGTCATGTAAGAAGGAAAAAAAAGCTTGGCAAGAGAAAAACAAGTAACTACTAGTTAAAAGCAATGCACATATTTTATGAGGGAAATTACTGATGGTATATATTATTTCTGCACTTGGGATCTTCAAGACTAACATTAACTTAAGCTAACCACAGCACTTAAGTGACAGTTTTACTCAGCTCCTTCTATAGTAAGAAGAGCTACTTCCATAGAGGTACTCATCCTGCCAAGGTTCCAAAGAATCACTGACTAAGTAGGCAAACTGATGTAGGTACATTCCATAATGTACTTACTATCTGTGGTTAGGCAATTGAAAAGCCTTTCTGCAAGTAATATGTTTCAGTCAAATGGAAATTAAAGGGCTTAGTATGGAGCAAAAAGGCAGAGTTCTGTACCTTATGTTAAATACATGGAATTCATCTTATCACTTGCTCCTGCCTTAGATTCTGTGACATCACAACTGGACTTCACTGTAACTTCTCAGACTCAATGAGCTGTTATGCATGTAAACACCTCATTGGAACATTTAACACAAAACAGAATTTATTGATAGATGTATGAACCATGTGTCTGCGGAATTGTAGTTTTAATTCAATTAAGTACTCCAATTTTTTACTTGGCCTGAAATTACTGTACAATCTAGATACCTAGATTGTATAGAATGTAGCAGTGGTTTGCCTTTGAAGGCAAGAAGACTTATTTTTGCCTGTACTGTGACTTAGAATATGGTACTCAATAATTCATGTAACAACGCCACTTAAATGTTTGTAACAAGAGGCTGCAATATTGTATTTCAGGCATGTTTATCGTGCCACCAACAAATTCATCGGAATGCGCCCATATGTCCACTCTGCAAAGCAAAGAGCCGATCCCGGAATCCCAAAAAGCCCAAGAGGAAACAGGATGAATGAAATCAAGAAGATTGCCAAGCTGTGTGACCTGTTCCAGTCATCTTCCAGTAGAACTGCAAGTGCGCCTAGACTTTACTGAAGTGCAGACTCAAGTATGACCGTCTCATTATTTTCTATTTAATGCAATGTAAGCACAATGTTCCTGTTTTGTCTTAAGTTCCTTCCAGTCCTTAGGATTTAGTTTTAGGAAAGTAAATATTATGGTGTTACAGTTTAACATTTCCGTTGTTCCATCTTTTGGACTCCTAACTAAACTGGAATTCTTTGTGCAAGTCTGGCTATTTCTATTGGCCAAATATGATGGCCACAAATGCTTTTACGTTCTCTCTTTAAAAAACAGATGTTACTAAAATTTTTTTCTGTTTTCTCTTGATAACAGGAGACTGACTATTAGAAGTGCTGAAATAGCAGTCTGATTGTTTCACTGAAAAACAAACAATTTATTTTCCAGGCTGGTAACACTGCATAGGTTTGGGTATCCAGTAGAACTCATTTATACAGGAAATGTTTAGGGAAAATAGGATTGGTTATACAGAAAATCAATGCATTAAGGACACACATGAAGTTTGATTTACTGGAGTTTGATTGTACCGTTCCCTGAAACTTGACTTGAAACTGGGAAAGTTGATGGCTATGTATGAATTTCTAAAATTATGTGATTTGTCATGCTTCAACATCTTAATAGGTTATTATTTTCAGCAGTCAGAAGACAACTGACTTAAGAACAAGGCACAAATTACCTGCATTAGAGGTCCTCCTCGGCTCTATGACCAACCTGCACATTGTGGTTCCCTAGGGAACGTGCATGAAATATCCCAGATCTCTCTGCGTGTGCAGACTGCTGCATCAGTCATTCTGCTGTCTTCCTGGCTTATACAGCCAAAATCTCCCTTGGCAGACTTATCCTCCACAGGAGCGTAGGAAAGTAACATGCACAATGAACAGTGTCAACTAAAAATTATGTATTTCACCAGAACCACTGGGCTTTGGTGTCATCGTCCTCCCCTTAACCAAAACTTTCTGGTTTTTGTGTCTCTTAATAGTCATTTGCATGTAAGCTTTGCCTCAGGCCAGTGTTTTTCTTGCTCTGTGTGTGCCTAAACAACCCTGACTAAAGCATCCAGAGTAGACCCCTCCCTGTATCCATGTGTTCATTTTGTTTCACCTAATGTAACAAGTTCCTCCAATGGGATGGATGACAGTGACCCATTTACAGAAACAGGGCTTAAAATTTACTCATCTCCAGTCCCAGTTCTGTCACTATCTTTGTTGTCTAAATTGATCTCAAGTATTAAGTCTTCTTTTCACTAACTTCAGGAGGCAATTCTTGTGCTTGTTCACCTTCTCTCGAACAATGTGCTTGTTCACATTCTTCTCTCTTTAGCTGAAGTTCTTCTCTACTGTTATGCTAGAGTGGTTATATTGAAAATTTGGCTTGCTAAACAGGAAGAACAGGGCACTGTCAACTGTAATAAATCCACATAATGCAATTTTGCTGGCCAAATCACATATGCCATCATTGATTTCCCAAGTCTACCACAAAGTACACGAGTGATTTATTGAATATAGTCCTGTAACTTATATCAAGTTCATGAGGTGTTCTCTTATTTTAATGTTTTGTAGCCATATGAACATCTCTCAACAGCAGAGACAGAATGTGGACCACATGCCCCCGAAATTATGTGAAGAGCAGATTCTGCTAGCTGAATTACTGGGATTTGGTCTCTCTGAGATAGCAATAATGGAAGATAGTCTGACTCCATTCTCCAAATGGCAGTAGTGCATTATGCATGTCTTGTAGCACAGATAGTGGATTCTGCTATTGAGTGTCAGACTTGGCAACCCAAGTGTCAGACTGGTCACATGCTGTATGCCCTGTTCAGAGAAGTTCTTAGTAAGCTGAAGGGAAAACATACACTAAGATAAAAGTACGTGGACTCCCCCAAAGTACATGCTTAAGAGCAGTGTACTTCAATAGTAGTTGTACATAAATTTAAGAAGTAGTGACAATGGAGCGGGCAGATGGTCTGCAATGAAGTAGCATGAAGAGAAGGATTGATTTGTAGTAACTTAGAGTTCTGAAATAGATAGGGTTAGTCATAGTTGCTCTCACTTCACTGCTACTTTACCAGGTTCTTTCTTTCTTGGAGGATGTCTAAACTGAAGTATGCTTGAAGATACACCACTTACTGATTTAGTACAACAGTTTTGTATTTTTTTCTTTTTTTTAAACTAGTCTCTTGTTCTCTTGTGTTTAAGAAGGTTAGGGTTTTTTTAAAAAAAGAGAATATGATGTACTGTGTTTGCATCAATCATGTACTAGTATTTACAGATTTGTTTGCACATCCTTTACAAAGTTCTGCTGTATGAATAGCATGCATTGCTGAGAATGAGCATAACTGAAGATGAGTCAGCAGTGCCCTGGCAGCCAAAAGGGCCAACTGTGTCCTGGGGTGCATCAGGCACAACATTGCCAGCTGATTGAGAGAGCTGATTGTCTCACTCTACACTGCACTGGTGAGGCCTTGAGTACTGTGTGCAGTTCTGGATGCCTCAGTGCAAGAAGGATATCAGACCATTACAGTATTCCAGAGGAGGAAGGTGACCATGATTGCAAAAGGTCTCAAGGACAAGACCTCTGAGGAGCAGCTCAAGTCACTTGGCTGCTTCAGTTTTGAGGGTGTCCTCATCACAGCCTACAGCTTCCTCAAGGGGGAAGCAGAGAAGCAGGTGTTGATCTCACCCTTTTATGACCAGCGACAGGACATGAGGAAATAGAATGAAGCTGCATTAGGGGAAGTTCAGATTGGACATTAGGAAAAGGCTTTTCTTCGAAAGAGTGGTTGGTCCTTGGTACAGTGACCCAGGGAAGTGGTCAAGGCACCAAGCCTGTCAGAGTTCACAAGGAGCACCTGGATGACACTCTTAGTCATACAGTTTGATGCCAGGTAGTCCTGCAAGGAGTGGGGGATTGGACCTGATGATCCTTATGGGTCCCTTCAAACGTGAGATGACCCTATTTCAAGGAGACAGAATATGCATTATGTATGAAGGGATCATGGGGGTGGGAGCAGGGAGGGAGGTGGTGTCTTTCATAAGGCAAGAGTATTCTTTTCTCTCACATGATAATAACGTAAGTTTAAATGAAGAGCTCTTCTTCTGGGCTCTTTTCTCCCAGGCAACTTTCTCTAGAGACTAGTGGAATAATTATGAAATATTGATTTCTTCTTTTTTAGACAGAGGAGGAAGCTGTCTGAAGTACAGTTCCTACCACAAGTCTAATGCTTTTTTACTCCATGGATTTTTTTTGCTCTACTGCATTTTTGCTCTTCCTTTGTAGCTAAAGTCTTTGTGGATACTTCATTGCTTGGCTTAAATTTATTCTAACTTGGGTTCAGTTCTCAGGATACTCACAATGAGACCCTCCACAAAGCTTGCAAGACTTTTTTATTTACTAAAATCTTTTAACCCTGTCTTTGTCATTCCTTTTTTAAATGGGTATCAAAGTGACAGCAAAGTAACTGGATTCTCTTGGAACAGGTGGTTTTCCAGGATTTCCTCCTGATTCCTCACTTGCCTCAAATGATAGTCACGTTATTCTGCAACCAGACACCCAAAAAAAACCCCACACAAAACAACAAAATAAAAACCAAAAAAACCCCAAGGCTTTCACCCTGCCACCACCATGAGCTCATGATAATAAGAGGTGAACACTGTACTGTGACTAAATACTTTGTTGTAGAAATTTTCATACCCAAGATACATCAGTTGTTCAAACTTTGGTGTCAAGGACCCCACTAACTACAGAGAAAATATAAGGCAAATTTTAATACTTGCACTTCCTGAATTCCACTTTCATTTTCTAAACACGACCTGACCTAACCTGACAGTGGCTTCAAGTTACAGAAACTAAATTTGAAAGAATAGACATTGATGTATTATCTAAACAGCATACTATTCAAAAAAAAAAAAAAAAGACTTCACTAGGACTTTGTAAAGTGCTTTATTCCTTTATTTTGCAGTTTTCAAATTCCTCGAGCATAGGTTTTCATTTTAAAATTTAGGTGTTTTAGCAATATCTGGTATTTTCATTGACTTCTGTGTTTTAAATATTTTACTCCTGTGCCTTGTGGGAGTAACTGTTCCAATTTGTCTGTACAGTCCTTTCTAATAAATATTTGTTTCATGTCATGCTTTCTTCCGGCACATCTGTTATTTGCTTATGCTACCAAGAAGCAGCCATATCCCAAATGGTAAAACTCAGCTGTCTTAGTTTTACAGGATGCAATTAGCCACAATTCTGTTATACCTTTACAGAAACTTTGTGGAGATAAATATGTGGAAAAATATTTGGAAAAAAAGATCCCTTCTAATGAGCTTTAGAAAACAGGAAGGAAAAGGAGATGACAGTACAACAGGTTTTAACATAGCCAAACTTTTTAGTTTTGCCTTCTAAAGTTAAATTGAAAGCAGCTATAAACATGATTCCCTCTCCAACTTAAGGCAGAGGATAGCTGTCTTCTCGAGCGTACTGCTTTGCCATTAGGAGATTATATCTAACAGTGCTTGCTGGAAGTTGCTTCTCATCAGACTGGCAACTGAGGAGTTTATGGCAGCACTCCCTAATCCAGCTCTGTCAGGAAAGCCCACATAGCCTGTACACTGCTAGCAAAAGAGGTAACCTACTGCATGGGAATGAAAACAGTTTTGAGAAAAAATTAGATTGTTTTTCACTCATCAATTAAATGACAAATGAATTTTTCCCACTAATGAAGTAATTAACCTGCTTACCCAATTAATTGATAGGGTTTTTTGCCCCCTGTAACTGTGGAATTACTTTTTGTAAAACAGCACTGCCACCTAGTGACCAAACAGGGAAACGACATGAAACTTTTACAGGGAACCCTGCCACCTACCGACGAAACGGGAGAACTGCAACACAAGAAAAATGCACACCAGCGACACCCAGCGAACCCTTTTTATTCCCCCCTCTTTTCCCTTCCTTTTTCCCTTTTTTCTTTCCCTTTTTTCCCTCCCTTTTTTCTTTTTTTCTTTTTTAAATCCCATTCCATACTCCGGAAAAAGTCCAGTCCGGGTTTTCCCCCATTCCGTACTCCGGCCGAAATCCAGTGTCCCCCAATCACCCATCCTTCCCCCTTCCCCCGCCATTCTCCCCCAGCTCGCTCCCTCTGGTCCCGGAGGACGCCGCGGGACCGGCGGTACCCGGAGCTGTGCGGGGTCCGGCGGGAGGGGCTGGGGGACTGACTGCGGTGGCGGCTCGGGGCTCGGCTCGGCTCCCAGGAGTGGCAGGGCTCGCTGGGGAGCGCTCGGTGCCCGTTCCGTGCGGGGGCTCGTGGGGAGCTCCCCGTTCCTCGGGGAATGACCCATCCTGCGGCTTCTGGACGGGTGAGCTGAGCTCGGGACAGCGCGGGGCGGCTGGGATGAGTAAAGGCAGCCTCCTGCTGCTGCTGGAGCGCTCGGCAACCCAAAGAGGGAGGGAGGTTATGTCCCCTGCTTACGGAGCACGATTTCGGGGCTGAATCATTCGCAGGCACGTGTCCGCTTGAACGAGGTGTTTCCCAGCGACATTCCAAGAGCCCCGAATGCTGGGATTTGGGTCTTCGGGTGATTGCTCGGTGGAAGCTCTTTGGAGAGGGGGGAGTCAGGCAAGAAAAGCTGCTGATTTAACAGGTGGGTTTTAGAATCCATTTTATCCAGGCTGGGATTTTCTGTCCCTCTACACAGAGGGTGAACTGCACCCAACCACCAGTCCCATGGTGGGTCCCTGTAGGCTAAAAACAAAAGGTAAATAAGTCAAAGGTTCTGTTTGTAGCTGAACATCCCTGAATCACGTTTTCACATCATCTAATGCTGTATTTTTGTCAGTGATTTAGCAACATGCTCTAGGAGCTGTAAATTAGTACAAATGGTATTTCACTTCTTCAATTCAGTTACTGATAATTTACACCATGATAGAACTGAAGGGATATTGCATCAAATATGGATTAAATTAGCCTGTACAATATGTTACCATGGGGTTGTCTACTCAACAGTCATTACTGAATAGGCAGTCACAGCAGCAATCACTGAAGGAAACAAAACAGTTATTAGAACACATGTAGTATGTCACAAATAATTCTGTTCAAGAGATTCATATCACTTCTTGTTAAGATTTTTGCTGTATATCTACAGTATGAAATGTATTCCAACCTGTAGGAATTGTTTTAGCTTCTGAAAAATAGCAAATTCCATTATCACTTGCTCTTACAGGCTTTAAGACTTTCTAGCTTGTGGGATAGTGCAACTAATATTTTAGTTCAATGCATGCTTTGTGAGTGGTACTAAAGCGTGATTATCAAGGGCAACTTCTCCATTTTTGTCTCTAGTCCCTACTTAGAAAATGAATAGATAAGTCACTATCACAATTTGCTAACATAGCTTGAAATCCAGTGTCCTCTGAGACAAGTCAGTCCAAGTTGTCTCTGATGTCTGGGATGTCTGCTTCTTCTAGTTGTTTTTTACCTTTAATAAAAAGCTGGTGGCAGATGGCTATGGAAGTGCTGGAGGTGTTTAGGGAATGCTGATTGATAGTTTTTCCCCCACCTCTGGCCATCGGGTGGTTAAAAAGACTAATTCCCCTTTTGGCACAGGGAAAAACGCTGGAGCAAGAGGTGCCAAAAAGAAAGGGGGTTTCTGCACGACGAAACCTGCAAGTGTCCGGCTTAAAATGCCTGCGGACTGTCACCGGAGCGGTCCCCCCCGGCCGGGAGTGCCCGATCCTGCCTGGAATGCGGGGCGGGGAAAGGGGCGGGGGGCGCTGCCATGAAAGGAGCCGAGGGGCAGGGACTTGTCCATACAGGGAGTGTCGGGGCGGGCCCATGCCCATAAAAGGTGCATGAAAGGTGGGGATATGCCCGAAAAAGGCGCATGTGGGGATGGGCGGCGTCCATAAAAGGTGCATGAGGGGCGGGGCTGCGTCCATAAAAGGAGGATGTGGCACTGTGCCGTGCCAAAGCACGCTCCTCTCCAAAACCCAGCAATTAGGGAAAACATCTGGGGAGCAACGGGAAGAAAAGCTGCTGATTGAATTCACAGGTGGGTTTTCAATTGCATTTTATCCAGGCTGGGATTTTCCCTACCTGTCCACCAGCGATTGCGCTCGTTTTTACCCCGAAATGTCCATTCCCTCCCCAGCATGTCCCTTTTGTCCCGTCCAGAATCCCCTTCCCCCCTCCCCCCCCACCCCCGGCGTGAGTGACGTCCCGGGAGCCCGCAGGGGCGGGCGGAGGCTCGGGTGGCCCGAGCCCGCAGCTGCCGGTGCCGCCGCCTTGTCGGGACTGCCAGCGGGACACAGATCCCTGCGGAGGGCCCCCGCTCCCGGGCCACTGATCCCTGTGCCGGGACACCGAGCCCCCCGGGACACCGAGTCCCCCGTAGCCGCGCTCCGTGGCCAGGCAGCCCCGCTCGGTTCATCCCCGGGCGGTGCGCGGTGCCGGTGCTGCCGAGCTGCAGTTCCGGGGTTTTCCCAGCAGACGGCAGCACTGAGCGGCCAGACCTACGGCGAGCGCGCGGCTGGGGGGGGCAGCGCGGGCTGATTAACAAGCCCCCGCTTAAATCCCGGCCCAGATCCCAGAAGCGCAAACTTCAGGGGTGACGGAAGGCTTAAAAGAAAAGTGTGAGAGGCGTTTTGAGGTGAGATATTTTGGGAAGAAAATGAATGAGCGGCATTGTAACGGTAACACGGGGGACAGGAAGTTAGAGCGGCCCCCGGACCTGAAAGTCTTGTAGTTCCGTGGCACAAAAAGGCCGCCCCCCCCCCAGCCCGGAACATTTTCGATGATGGACAAAAGATGGCGCCCCCTCACCGGAAGTTCTCGGACGCCCTCACTCAAGATGGCGCTGCCCTCACCGGAAGTCGTCACGGGCCACACTCAAGATGGCGCTGCCCTCACCGGAAGTCGTCACGACCCAAACACAAGATGGCGCTGCCCTTACCGGAAATCGTCACAGCCCACATTCAAGATGGCGGCCACCACGCGGGAGAGGCGCCTGTAGGCTCCGTTCTGGGACGCGGCACAGCCGTAAGGACTGAGCGAGCACGGGTCGGCACCGGGGACTCCGCTCCGCTCCCTCCCCCCTCCCGCCCCTCTCCCGGTCCACTCCCTCTCCCCTCCCGGTCCCGCTTCGCTCCTTTTTTCCCGTCCCGCTCCGCTGCCGCCCACGCCCCGCCCCGTCCCCGCTCCCGGATCCGTTCTGCTGCCGCTGCAAACCCCCGCTCCCGGTCCCGCTTTGCTCCTTCCCCCCCCTCCCGTCCCGCGCCGCTGCCGCCCCCGCCCCGTCCCGTCCCGTCCCCACCCGGCCCTGGCCATGGGGCGGGGCTGCGCCGCCGGACCCCTCCCTGTCCTCCCCGAAGCTTCCTGCGCCCTGGGGTGGCGGGGCTCCGCTTGTGCCGCGGCCGGCGGAGACGTTTCTGGGCCGATCGGCGCTCTGGGAGCACTGGCGGTGTTGCTGGGGCCCGGGGCTCGGCTGCAGTGCCGCTCCCGGCCGTGTCCGCCAGGCGGCGCCTGCGAGGCGGGGGGCAGCTCGTCTCGGCAATGCTTCTGCTCCGGACAGGGCTCGGGCCACCTCGCAGCTCTGCTTTGGCCTTGGGGGGTTATTTCTCTTGGCTTTTAAGGCTCTTGCTGCTTGCAATTCTTTCTTTTGCTGCTAGTGAGTACATTTGAGAAGGCGTGGGCTTCTAGGATTCAGTTGTTCTAACTAAGGGCATTCTCTTAGTGAGCAGTTGGAGTCATTCTCCAGTGCGCAGTGCCCAAGGATTTTTCTGTCAGCTAATTGTTTCCTCATTTCTTTTCAAGCTCTCCTACGAACCTTGCACCGGTGGGCTTCGCCGCACTTGCCAAGTGAGCTGGAGTGAGAAGCAGCTGGAGGTGTTTGCTCTCTGCTCGGTCCCTGCCTTGCCCTCGGTTCCCTGGCCCTGCAGGTAATCACAGCTCCCCTTGGCTTTTCCGGGGCCCTTGCTGAAGGGTTTCTAAGCGTGGCCCTGAGATTTTCTGCAGGTGGAACGGATGGCTGTTTCAGAGCACTTGTCACTGGGCCGTCAGTGTTTTAACACTTGCCAGGGCAGGAGAATTGCAGCGGGAGAAGGATAATTCTTCATCTCAAGTTGTAAGTGAGTGCAGGAGAAATCCTAGGAAGGCCCCTGGCTATGTCTTTAGGTATTTGAGTACCTTTGGCTGGTAGAAACAATCCATGGATGAGACAGAAAAGGCTGGTGCTGGAGCATGTTTAAGAAGCCAGCATAGGGAGCTCCAGTCTTCTAAAATTAGACAAAGCAGGGAAGGATGATGATGATGGAGTAGAACATGTTGATGTTTTCAGCTTTGGGACTTGACTTGCTCATGGGAACAATCTGAAAAGGGATGTTCTTGCTGAGAATTCCCCCTGGTAGATCTTCCCCCTCTAGGATTGTAGCACGGACAGTGTTCCCAATAGGCTGGAGATAAAGTTGGGAATCCTAGATTTGCGGTGCTCTGGAGCTTGGATGTTTTGTAAAGTATGAGAAATTGGGACTTTAGAAAGTGGCTGAGCTAGGCTCTATACATAGAGCTCAAACTATCTCTTCCAGCTGAAATAAGAACTTCTCCTGTGAAAACCAAATTTCCTTGAAAGGAAAACACGTTCCATTAAGAAGCCCTGAGATCAAAGGGACCTCCCTGTGTCCCCAGCGACCTACAGGGGACAGAATGGACACTCTGGGGTCATAGCTGTGTTAGTATGTAGGGGACAGAATGAACATTTTGTGGTTAAAATGAGGGAATCAGTAGTGGACAGGTGGGGAAAATATTGGACATAAGTCTTGAGGTTGTCTGTAGAGGACAGGAAATATTTTGGAGGGAGATTTGTTGTTCCCTTGTGCTGCACTCTGCACTCAGTCGTGGGTCAGCTCCAGAAATTTCCTGGGGAGCTTCAAAAATGATGTCTAAAAAGTGGGAAAATAAAATAAGTTAATCAGAGGTGTGCAGGAAGAGCAAAGTTTAGGGGTTATATCGGAGGTGATCTCTGGGGGAGAGAATGAAGATCTGGTCTTAACAAAAAAAGGTGATGAGTTGTGGCTGGAAGGTCAGGTTTGGGGGCTTCAAAAGGAGTTTGATTCTCTGCAGG
>NW_020956137.1:257901-267281 GCF_003031625.1 Empidonax traillii | reverse complement strand
CCTACTTTGTCTACTATATATAGAAATACAACTTCTGATAAGTGATTGTGTATATTAAATATAACCCCTAAACTATGAGAGATTTTATCAATATTTCAGTAAGGATGCAGGATCTCTAAATGGACTGAAGATGTAGTTAAAACAGATTTCTTTCACTTATTATCCTATCCTTTGTAGCCATCTAAACTCTCAAAATCCCTGTGAGATAGAGAAATAGTGTTATCACTTCAAAAATACATAATTGTTTAATTTTCACAGAAGAGAAATAAATTGTTTAGGAAGAAAGAAACAACAACAACAAAAAAAAAACCCTGATGTTCTAGAAATTTAGGAGGAAAGGTAGATCTCTGTAACTACTCTTTTTATGATGGACTTCTTATGGATTTCATGGAGGAGGAATAGTACTCTATGAGACAGCGTATCTCGTTCTAAAATTGGTCAGAGAGACTGACCTCCAAAAGGACCTATTTCTACCAACTGAGAAGAAAGTAAGCTTAAAGGGAAAGCACAAAAATCTGTGTTGTATATATATATATATTTAAATGTAGGAGTAATAACCCATCTGACTTCCATAGATCAGGCCAAAATGCATTCTCAACATTTTTTCACAAACACTTAGAGGTTTCTGAAAAGCATACCCAACTTTCGTTTGCATTAGAAATAGGTTTATACATTAATTTATAGAAATGTGTACATTCACACAGGTATTTTGAGACAGGGCAGAAAAATTTTGCCTAAATCCCAGGGAAATATCTTCATGTTTGCCACAAGATGAACCCAAGTCTTGTCTCCTCTCAATTAAAAGGCTGACTTTAGAAATAAAATATTGACTTTATGGGCATATGTCTAAATCAGAAACTAAAAACTTGGTTTTAAATGACAGAACAGATTAAAAACTCTTACTAGAATTCTGTTTCAAAGCTTTGCTTCCCTTTATAGGGCATGATACAATACACTATCATAAATACTGAAGTTGTTTGGGTTTTTTTGGTGAAAAAGCAATGCTTTTCCCACTTCTGTAAATATTGCTAAAATGGGGAGAGGACTTATGATGTGGTCTAGTGTCAAGTTGTATGGATACACATACGGTTGTGGATCAGGAGACCAAGGATTGTGTGCATGTTGAAAATCCTAATCAACCGCAGCAGAGAAATAAGGTTAGCTGACTGTTTTGTCCATGTCTGTGCAAGTGTTACAGCTGTTTATGTAGGTTACGATAAAGGCACTGCTTCCTGTTTGTGTTAGTCTGTGCAACTGGAAATGTGTGTATTGCACGTCTTGGCATCTCCAAGGTACAGTCTCAGTCTTGCTTCTGTCCAAGCCTGCAAACACAAAGACTGAGTTGAGAAAGCTCTCAAGTTTAATAAGCACTGAGATTTGTGTTCCTTTAACAGCACTACCGTGAAATAGTGGCAAGATTTTCTCTTTTTTTTTTTTTTTTCACTGATAGAAACTTCTGATAGAAAGCTTTGCAGCCTTTAAAAAGCAGTAGCATATATGCTATATATATTCTGGTAGTCTTGCCCATATCTCTAATGAGACCTGACATCTTCACATTGTGGTCTACAATGGCAACAGGAACTTGCCTTTGTTCTGTTAACAAGACACGAGTGACACCACTTGCAGGCTGAATCAATATTAAAGTTGCTTCTGTTAGAAAGAAAACACATTTCAATGACTGCTAAAACTAATGAAGCTTGCCTTCCTCATGATTTGTCTCCTATATTCCTATATTTCTTCTAAGATGTTTCAAATTTCACAGATTTTCTTAAGAACCTATGCACTTTAGTATCACCAAATTTATCCTGGAGTCCAGCACATCTTAGTGGCTTCCATCCTCATGTGGGCCCCATGACAATACAGAATTGGACTAATGCTGATTTGCTATATGGACATTGCCAAACATGTATATGTGTATATGGTCGATTCACACTACTTGTTATTCAGTGGGACCAGGAGACAATCTCGTATTTGATTGTTATTCTTCTTGAAACTGGTAAAAACATATTTCTTAATAAACCCTAAAATTGGTGGAGGAGAAGGAAAATGAAATAAAAAGACAGAGTTGGAGAAAAAAATTACGTGGGTTTTTTTTTTGGGGGGTGGGGGTTGTGGGGTTTTTTTTGTTAGATCATTCTTTTATACAATATTATTTATAGATTATAAATTTATGCAAATGAGGTATTCTTTCAGTTTCAAGCATCATGTCAGGACTCTCTTCCCACAAAACTTTAGAATCAGATATGTCTTAGCAAATTTTTTTTACAGGTGTGCAATTTCATAAGCAAGTTTTTTAATAGCTGTAGATTCACCTAAACTTGTCTTACTACTAGACTGATGTTATGAAATTTTTAACCACTCATTTGTACAGCAAGAGATTTCCTGCTTTCTCCTTCTAGTATTCAGGAATTCATCCAGCCTAACTTGTTCATCTGGTGTAATGTCATTGTATGCACTGACTTTTGAGATAAGAGCTGAATTAAAGTTTGGAGCAGAGGAAGGGAATTCCATGTTTTTTAGGCTATACTTTCGAGAGAGCATTACAAGTTATTATTTAGGGGTATCACAACTCATGGGCACGCACACTGAGTGGTGAATTCACAAACACAGGCTTAAACAAAAATTTAGTGATGCCATAAACTTTGTTAGCAAAGCAATGATCTGCTTACATTCAGATATTCTTACTTGAATTCAGATATTCCATTTTTGGTACAACACCTACTAACAGAAGTCAGTGAGTTTGAACCTACTCTCTGAAATTGAAAAATTTTGATGCAGTCACAGGAGGTGCTATTACACTGTTTAGTTTTTGTGTCTCCAGTAGATGGGAAAATGTTTACCTTCTTCATATATGAAAGGGGTTCATTTTATTTGTTAGCATATACATTAAGTGGAGTTTGGAAATAGGTTGTGCAATATAGTAACTTGCTTTGTTTACTCCATCAGGAAGCAATACTGAAATAATCCCTTATGGCTGTAAATCGAATGTGCTGGAAGAGAGCGTGCTACCTGAATTCTCAGGTAGGCATGCAGATAAGAAAGTAAGTTACATTTCAAACATAACTGGAAAACCTAACCCACTCAGTATCTGCTGATGTGACATCACGTGGTAAAAAAAGCCAAAACAATCTGGAGTACACTGATATGCAAAGTTCCTAACACAGATGATCAAGGAGCTTATGAGGAGAGGTGCTCTACAAGACCATGCTCTCTTTGCTATGGTCTGTGCTGGTCTTCTGGAGAGAAAGTCTGGAGCAAGGTAGGGGAAGATTTAAATTAATAGGACTTGAATAACCCAGGGAACCCTTCTAGGATGTGTGCACAAGTGGTGATGGAGTTAGCTAGTGGCATGGCAAAGCTACTATCTTTGAAAGGTCATGACAAATGGAGAAGGTTCCTGAAGACTAGAAGAAAGCAAACACCAACCTTCCTCTTACCTCTGAGACTTTGCATGGAACAGATTGCATGGAGGTCACCCTCTATTTCCCTCTGATCTACACAGAAAACACTACGAAAGAGGAGAGTCAAGAGAAAGATTTCTCTGGTGCTCATTCCAAGGAACGCTGCTAGCAATTTGAAAGGGATTTTGATACACACAGCTGCAATGAAATAATTATATCCCTTTTGCACTGTCCACATTGCAATTATTCAGTATGCAGAGAAACATGACAAGGGTAATGAAGTGACCTTCGTGGTCTTCATCTTCATTACAACTGAACAGTCCAGTTTTCACCCACACATTCAAACACACAGCTTTGCATGGAGGTATTGTCTTTAAAATAATCCCACAGACAAAGGCAGGGGGTGGGATAGGGGGAGGGTGGACTGGAAGGGGGTGGTTTGTATACTGTTTTGTTTTCTCTTAGAGATTCCCTTCCATCATAATTTACTCTACAGAGGCACTCTAGAGTGACTAAATGTACAGTGAAGCTAGCAAATGGTGTAATGCAACATATACACAAAAGTATTTGGTCAAGAAATCAGATTCTGCTCCTTAGCTACTCAAAGACATAGAGTGATGGTCTCTATACAGCTGGACAATTCTTCTTTGCAGTCATCAGAGCTACCTGGTACAGAGCCAGTCAAAAAATTAGTGGAAATATTTCTATAGAAACTGTCTAATGATTCCCCATCTCCCTCATGCAGACTGCAGCAAAGCTCATTTGCCATCCAAAAAAAACCTCACAAAATCAAAAAAACAAACAAAAAAACCCACAAAAGGCACAAATAAGCAAACTTAAAGCCATATAATTGTATTAGCACTGTATTACTATGCTATTGCATACATAATTCAAGTGCGAAATGCCTTTAAATGCAATTTAATTAGCCATGCTGCAGCCTAAGGTTACTTGGTACATAACAAAGATAGGTAGCTTCAGAATTTCCAAGTCCCTAGGTAATGCCTTCACCAAGACTAAAACATTCACTTGTCCAAGAGAATCACATATCATAGCAGATGCCAAGTAGGTATTCAAAGGGATTATTACAGCAGATAGTGTATAGGGTAAGAAAAGAAAAAGGTAAAGGGCAAATTTACAATAGGGAATGAAATTTGTAATTTTTTGCAGAATGCCTCTTACTGTTCAGAGTGTTTAGCATTTTGCTTAATGCTTTTTTGTGCATCTTACCAAGTGCGAATCCTTCCAAATTAATTTTTTTAATTAACCTTTTATGCTGTCTCAGAAATCCTCCCAACAACACAATCACAAAAATCTGCTTTGGGAAAAAAATAAGATGCCAAGAAACTTTCCAAAACTGACTTTTTGGTTCCCATTAGTGAGAATTTTTTAGGTTATGTCTTGACACATTAAGCAAAAATTTTATATGACATAAAATCCTCTTTAATAAATATTACAGTTTTATTGACATGCATTCCAGAGGAATTTTATTTCTCTGAATGGGAAAATACCATCAGCTCTTTCTTTCTTAGCAGGAAAATACCACCTGAAATATTTTACCAGCAAAACCCCATGGTTTAAGAATTCTTAAGAAGTAAAAAATAAATTTAAAAAAATGTTTATCAAAGAGAAAAGCCATGATTAAGAATGATAGTGGAATTAAAATTTAAAAAACCCCAAATCAATCAACTAAACAACCAAGCAAAAACAAACAAACAAACACACCAAACACACAAGCAAACCTCCAAAAACACTACCCAAACAGATCCTGCATTTTCACCTTGTTAGTTTTAATAATTTCCATTTTTTTGGTGACACTATGCTGTCACCTACTGGTTATAGAGACACTTTTTAAAGTATTGTCATTTGAAGAAAAATAAGAAGCAATAGGATTTGCTTTAGAGGATCTGGAACAACTATTCAGCTAGTGCAAAATTAATACAATTTTCTTTAAAGTTAGTGGAATTTGGATGGTTTACAGTAACTGAGTAGCTAGTGCTGAGTCCAAGAGGGAAGTTTTGGTCTCCTCTACCACTAAAGCCCTTGAAGGGCATCTTGTTAAAATACATTATTAGGTATAATCTTTCACATTCAAATGGCTCCCATCCACAGTTTTTTTCCTTTGATGCATGGACAAAAAGTCCATCTTGGTACTGTTACTGAAGTGCTGCCTCCAGTCACCAACAGCAGGGCTAAAACCTCTGCACACACCTTTCACAGTTACCTCACTGTTTTGCCAACCACTGTGCTTTGCCTTCGTTTTTGTGTGTCCTCTACTATGTGGGATCATACTGACTGGCTGTCACCTGCCTATTTCAGCCCTGGAATGCAGCCAGGAGCTATCCATGGGTTCATCTCTTAGGATGGTCACATACTGGTGCCATATGTTTCTGATTACTAGGCAGTTGTGCCTCATGTTCAACATGGTCCTGTGCTGACAGTCTGAACTTGCTGCCTCTTTGGGAAAAGGAATGTGAATCAGCACATAGAAATTCCAGTCGTTCCAGTGTTTACATGTGCATGGGACTCCCTGAACAAGGCAAGGGGAAGAGGTCCTGCCATAACTCCAGACTGTGGCTATAGGAAAAAAAAATATTGTTGGGCAGCCAGTAATAGGTGAATATGTGATGAGTTTGCAGCTACTCTGAGAAGCCTAATCATGCATTTGCTATACATGATTCCTGTTCAGCTGCTGTACATTAAAATCCACATCTCTGACAAATTGCCACTGCCAGGAAATAAACCTTATGAGACAGATCCTGAAGTCACCTTATGGAATTAAAAGTGTCCATCCTCCTACCATCATATAATCACAGAACAGTTTGAATTAGAAGGGACCTTAGAGATTATTCAGTTCCAACACCGCTGTCATGGGCAGGGATGCCTTCTATTAGACCAGGTTGCTCAAAGCCATACCCAGCCTGGCTTTGAACACTGCCAGGAATGCAGTATCCACAGTTTCTCTGGGCAACTTGTTTGAGGGCACCACCCTCATAGTACAGATTTTCTTCCAAATATCCAATACAAACATACTGTCTTTCAGCTTAAAGTCATCTCCTGGACTTTTGCCCCATCCCTTATTACTCGTCTCCTCCCATTACTTATTTCTCAAAACCACATTTATGTTGGAAAGGAGGAAAGGGACCTTCTTGTTTCCTTTTATGTCACAAATATACATCTATCACTAGATATTTATTTTTTTTTTAATCCCATTATGCGCTTCTCCACTACAGTGTTCATCCTCTTTTTGGCTTCCTGGGCCTTCCTCTTGCCAGATGCTTTCCAATTGCTCCATATTGATGACAATACCACACATGGAGACTGTCTGAAGAAACAGCATTTTCAACACAGCAGTGTGGCAAAAAAGATGCAGTATTAGAATAGTTTATCCAGATCTCAGTTTCATTAACGTGATGAGCTTTGAGCCAACTCAAGATATTAGGTACATCTGCCAAGGCGCACACACTTCCAAAAGGAATACTTAGGGCATTAAAATAATTCACCTCCCTTTGCATTACTAAAAAATTCTATTTATTTTTCCCTGACTTTATTTTGCTCTTTAGGTGAAAGCTGAAGCCCAAAATAGAGCTGTAATCTGCCCAGAAATGGCATGGTAATGATTGTCGTTCATCAGCCAATACCTGTTGTTCACTGCGTTTTTTTGACTGTCTGGTATATAATTTCCTAATTTAAACATTCAAACAGAAGCTGACTCTGTTTTTGGAAATGTACCTTCAGGTACAATTTTTTAAACAGTGACAGAAATGTACATACGGTTGTAACCATTTTGAGATAGAACAGCAAGGGTTAGATACTGTCTGCATGGTCAGTATCTGAAGGAAGAAAAGGGACACAGCTTGTGGCTTGATGTATAACAGTTTATCCCACCTTTCAAGTGTGTGCTAATGGGTGGACATTTGGAAAAGAAGGAGGAGAAAAAAATACAGAGAGCAGAAAGTGACCAAAGCAGATGAGGAGTTACTTTGCCTGGACAAATAAGAGACTTCTTGGGTGATGACCATGCTCCAACTTGCATTTGGAGTGTAGCCCTACTAAAAAAAAAATAATAATAAAAAAAAAGTGTCCAGTCTGCTATTCCCTTTCCATAATTCACCTTTATGATACATTTCTTTGCTAAAAACTTCATAAAATATTTCCTGATCTTGAAATTGGTCTATTCCTTCTATCTTCCTTGTCTATGCTTCAAGAGTAATAAGAAATCAAGCATTTTGCAAAGCAAAGATTAAGAAAAGAGGGAGAACTGAGGGAGAAAAACAACTACTGGCAAGAGGTTCTTGAAAGGTTAAGATGGTTGATCAAGTCCAGATCTCTAGGGAGAAGTAGACTCTTCCAGAGTATCAATGGAGGAAGTGATTTGAACCACTGATTATTTATGGTTTTGTACTTTGTTTTTCCATTTCTTTTCTCAGATCAATCTACAATGAAGAATCTGTCAAAACGACAAAGAACCAGGTCACAATCAATAGTAATGACAAAGAGACAGATCACTGAATATGAAAGGATTAGGTTTTGATGTGGTTAAATATGTTGGATGATTTCAGAACAATTATTCTGGGTATATGTAGATGGTATCTTAACACTTTTGAGAATTTAGCAAATATGGGATAACCACTGGAGAAGGAAAAGGGTAAGTATGATGACTAGCATCAAAACGAGAAGAAAACAGAAAATGTAAAATGTAAAACTCTTAGCTAATCTTCAATTCACATGAAATAATTGCAAAAAGAATTTCTATGTTGTTTTGGTCATGTCTGGATGAATCTATGATTCAGTGATTCTATGATAAAATAGCTCACTTGTAAGTGAATAAAATCCATATGCTGTCCAAATTCTACCCGTGACTTTGGGAACGTAACACCTACTTTTTCCTCTAAATTCCTTGCTTGGATCTTAGCAAGAGAAAGTACTAGAAGGTTATTTAGGAGTTCTTAACTTCTGCTTATCAGAAGGAAAAACTTCTATGCATCAGCATCTTACATGTGTCAGATAATCTCAGAATACTTTAAGAACCTCTGATTCTTATTTTAATATAGCAATATTTGCGTCAGAAATTAACATCCTAGCAAAGGAATAATGAAAACAGTATTTCCATCTTCGTACCATCTCTTATGCATACAAAATAAAATTACATAATCAATCAATCAAATACTTTGTAACAAAAAAGGTACAGAGTTATTATTTTATTAAAAATACAATATCAGTTATGTTTACAGAAAAATAAAAATAGTTGAAGGGCAACGTATGGTCAATTCATACCCACAAATTCTGCTAACCAAAACCAGATCTATGAATAATGGTATATGTGATATAGAGTCTCTGTCCTCCTCTGTCACATGACAACATTTAAAGATTACCACAACTCAGAGGGTTGGGTTAAATCTGAATAAAAAATTGAAAGCTCACACTGAATTGTATTTTGTGCAAATGTTTTACAAGGATGAAATGGACTTCAAATTTCAAAACAAACCCGATATCTTGGACAGACATAGATCCATTGTGTTTATATATTTTACCAACATTTCTTTTTTTCACACAGTACTACGTTGCAATGGTGAGGTTTTTTAGGGCATCTATTTCCCTGCTACATAATTTCTAATTGAATTGTATCAAACTCCCCTAATTAGAGAAAAAAAATTAATAGTATTACTGATTTTCAGATGCCTATTGAAGCTCCAAACAGCAAAATGCTAAACGCAGTAAAACTGTTAGTAAATGCAAAATTTTTCTTCAAGTGTCCTGTTCCTGAAGCAGAATCTCTGGAGCATAAGTCACTCAAACTCCCTAAACTAGAAATGTGAAATTCCTCATAACAGAGCTCACTATCCCCTCAATACTCAATGGCATCAAAATACTACCAGAAACCCACCTTACTGATGGGACAGATAAAATCTAAAGCTGTTCCACAGGGAAAAGTTAAAAAAAAAAAAAAAAAAAAAAAAAAAAAAAAAAAAAAAAAAAAAA